>NW_022991722.1:0-50983 GCF_902827175.1 Gymnodraco acuticeps | reverse complement strand
CCGAAGGGTTGGTCCCCTCACCCGTTGGCACTTAGCCGTTTTTCGAGAATTTTTAAAAACGTAGTTTTTGATGAATTTAAGATATAATTGACCGTTTTATTTCCTTTTTTTTGCTTTCCACGGGTGGGGGTGCACGGCAGGCCGCATATGAGCTCCCAAATTCGGCCCGGAACCTCCGGGAATTGGGTCAATTTCATCGACATGTGACTCCCCCATCAAATGTACATGAAATGGACACGAGGAAATGTACATGAAATGGACACGAGGAAATGTACATGAAATGGACACGAGGAAATGTACATGAAATGGACACGAGGAAATGTACATGAAATGGACACCAGGAGAGAAGAACCAGGGGTCAACATGGATACATTTTACCCCGAAATAGTGTCTCTTTAGCAGGGTAACAGTCATGGCAACATGTCCAGACCCTGACTGGACTTAAGCCAATTTGCATTGGAACTACACCTTGCATTCTTCCAGGCCCATCTACATGCATCCAGTGTACAAGGATGAAGAACCAGGGGTCAACATGGATACATTTTACCCCGAAATAGTGTCTCTTTAGCAGGGTAACAGTCATGGCAACATGTCCAGAACCTGACTGGACTTAAGCCAATTTGCATTGGAACTACACCTTGCATTCTTCCAGGCCCATCTACATGCATCCAGTGTACAAGGAACAAGAACCAGGGGTCAACATGGATACATTTTACCCCGAAATAGTGTCTCTTTAGCAGGGTAACAGTCATGGCAACATGTCCAGACCCTGACTGGACTTAAGCCAATTTGCATTGGAACTACACCTTGCATTCTTCCAGGGACACCAGCATGCATCCAGTGTACAAGGATGAAGAACCAGGGGTCAACATGGATACATTTTACCCCGAAATAGTGTCTCTTTAGCAGGGTAACAGTCATGGCAACATGTCCAGACCCTGACTGGACTTAAGCCAATTTGCATTGGAACTACACCTTGCATTCTTCCAGGCCCATCTACATGCATCCAGTGTACAAGGATGAAGAACCAGGGGTCAACATGGATACATTTTACCCCGAAATAGTGTCTCTTTAGCAGGGTAACAGTCATGGCAACATGTCCAGACCCTGACTGGACTTAAGCCAATTTGCATTGGAACTACACCTTGCATTCTTCCAGGCCCATCTACATGCATCCAGTGTACAAGGAACAAGAACCAGGGGTCAACATGGATACATTTTACCCCGAAATAGTGTCTCTTTAGCAGGGTAACAGTCATGGCAACATGTCCAGACCCTGACTGGACTTAAGCCAATTTGCATTGGAACTACACCTTGCATTCTTCCAGGGACACCAGCATGCATCCAGTGTACAAGGATGAAGAACCAGGGGTCAACATGGATACATTTTACCCCGAAATAGTGTCTCTTTAGCAGGGTAACAGTCATGTCAACATGTCCAGACCCTGACTGGACTTAAGCCAATTTGCATTGGAACTACACCTTGCATTCTTCCAGGCCCATCTACATGCATCCAGTGTACAAGGAACAAGAACCAAGGGTCAACATGGATACATTTTACCCCGAAATAGTGTCTCTTTAGCAGGGTAACAGTCATGGCAACATGTCCAGACCCTGACTGGACTTAAGCCAATTTGCATTGGAACTACACCTTGCATTCTTCCAGGCCCATCTACATGCATCCAGTGTACAAGGAACAAGAACCAGGGGTCAACATGGATACATTTTACCCCGAAATAGTGTCTCTTTAGCAGGGTAACAGTCATGGCAACATGTCCAGACCCTGACTGGACTTAAGCCAATTTGCATTGGAACTACACCTTGCATTCTTCCAGGCCCATCTACATGCATCCAGTGTACAAGGAACAAGAACCAGGGGTCAACATGGATACATTTTACCCCGAAATAGTGTCTCTTTAGCAGGGTAACAGTCATGGCAACATGTCCAGACCCTGACTGGACTTAAGCCAATTTGCATTGGAACTACACCTTGCATTCTTCCAGGGACACCAGCATGCATCCAGTGTACAAGGATGAAGAACCAGGGGTCAACATGGATACATTTTACCCCGAAATAGTGTCTCTTTAGCAGGGTAACAGTCATGGCAACATGTCCAGACCCTGACTGGACTTAAGCCAATTTGCATTGGAACTACACCTTGCATTCTTCCAGGCCCATCTACATGCATCCAGTGTACAAGGATGAAGAACCAGGGGTCAACATGGATACATTTTACCCCGAAATAGTGTCTCTTTAGCAGGGTAACAGTCATGGCAACATGTCCAGACCCTGACTGGACTTAAGCCAATTTGCATTGGAACTACACCTTGCATTCTTCCAGGCCCATCTACATGCATCCAGTGTACAAGGATCAAGAACCAGGGGTCAACATGGATACATTTTACCCCGAAATAGTGTCTCTTTAGCAGGGTAACAGTCATGGCAACATGTCCAGACCCTGACTGGACTTAAGCCAATTTGCATTGGAACTACACCTTGCATTCTTCCAGGCCCATCTACATGCATCCAGTGTACAAGGAACAAGAACCAGGGGTCAACATGGATACATTTTACCCCGAAATAGTGTCTCTTTAGCAGGGTAACAGTCATGGCAACATGTCCAGACCCTGACTGGACTTAAGCCAATTTGCATTGGAACTACACCTTGCATTCTTCCAGGGACACCAGCATGCATCCAGTGTACAAGGATGAAGAACCAGGGGTCAACATGGATACATTTTACCCCGAAATAGTGTCTCTTTAGCAGGGTAACAGTCATGGCAACATGTCCAGACCCTGACTGGACTTAAGCCAATTTGCATTGGAACTACACCTTGCATTCTTCCAGGCCCATCTACATGCATCCAGTGTACAAGGATGAAGAACCAGGGGTCAACATGGATACATTTTACCCCGAAATAGTGTCTCTTTAGCAGGGTAACAGTCATGGCAACATGTCCAGACCCTGACTGGACTTAAGCCAATTTGCATTAGAACTACACCTTGCATTCTTCCAGGCCCATCTACATGCATCCAGTGTACAAGGAACAAGAACCAGGGGTCAACATGGATACATTTTACCCCGAAATAGTGTCTCTTTAGCAGGGTAACAGTCATGGCAACATGTCCAGACCCTGACTGGACTTAAGCCAATTTGCATTGGAACTACACCTTGCATTCTTCCAGGCCCATCTACATGCATCCAGTGTACAAGGAACAAGAACCAGGGGTCAACATGGATACATTTTACCCCGAAATAGTGTCTCTTTAGCAGGGTAACAGTCATGGCAACATGTCCAGACCCTGACTGGACTTAAGCCAATTTGCATTGGAACTACACCTTGCATTCTTCCAGGGACACCAGCATGCATCCAGTGTACAAGGATGAAGAACCAGGGGTCAACATGGATACATTTTACCCCGAAATAGTGTCTCTTTAGCAGGGTAACAGTCATGTCAACATGTCCAGACCCTGACTGGACTTAAGCCAATTTGCATTGGAACTACACCTTGCATTCTTCCAGGCCCATCTACATGCATCCAGTGTACAAGGAACAAGAACCAAGGGTCAACATGGATACATTTTACCCCGAAATAGTGTCTCTTTAGCAGGGTAACAGTCATGGCAACATGTCCAGACCCTGACTGGACTTAAGCCAATTTGCATTGGAACTACACCTTGCATTCTTCCAGGCCCATCTACATGCATCCAGTTTACAAGGATGAAGAACCAGGGGTCAACATGGATACATTTTACCCCGAAATAGTGTCTCTTTAGCAGGGTAACAGTCATGGCAACATGTCCAGACCCTGACTGGACTTAAGCCAATTTGCATTGGAACTACACCTTGCATTCTTCCAGGCCCATCTACATGCATCCAGTGTACAAGGAACAAGAACCAGGGGTCAACATGGATACATTTTACCCCGAAATAGTGTCTCTTTAGCAGGGTAACAGTCATGGCAACATGTCCAGACCCTGACTGGACTTAAGCCAATTTGCATTGGAACTACACCTTGCATTCTTCCAGGGACACCAGCATGCATCCAGTGTACAAGGATGAAGAACCAGGGGTCAACATGGATACATTTTACCCCGAAATAGTGTCTCTTTAGCAGGGTAACAGTCATGTCAACATGTCCAGACCCTGACTGGACTTAAGCCAATTTGCATTGGAACTACACCTTGCATTCTTCCAGGCCCATCTACATGCATCCAGTGTACAAGGAACAAGAACCAAGGGTCAACATGGATACATTTTACCCCGAAATAGTGTCTCTTTAGCAGGGTAACAGTCATGGCAACATGTCCAGACCCTGACTGGACTTAAGCCAATTTGCATTGGAACTACACCTTGCATTCTTCCAGGCCCATCTACATGCATCCAGTGTACAAGGAACAAGAACCAGGGGTCAACATGGATACATTTTACCCCGAAATAGTGTCTCTTTAGCAGGGTAACAGTCATGGCAACATGTCCAGACCCTGACTGGACTTAAGCCAATTTGCATTGGAACTACACCTTGCATTCTTCCAGGCCCATCTACATGCATCCAGTGTACAAGGAACAAGAACCAGGGGTCAACATGGATACATTTTACCCCGAAATAGTGTCTCTTTAGCAGGGTAACAGTCATGGCAACATGTCCAGACCCTGACTGGACTTAGCCAATTTGCATTGGAACTACACCTTGCATTCTTCCAGGGACACCAGCATGCATCCAGTGTACAAGGATGAAGAACCAGGGGTCAACATGGATACATTTTACCCCGAAATAGTGTCTCTTTAGCAGGGTAACAGTCATGGCAACATGTCCAGACCCTGACTGGACTTAAGCCAATTTGCATTGGAACTACACCTTGCATTCTTCCAGGCCCATCTACATGCATCCAGTGTACAAGGATGAAGAACCAGGGGTCAACATGGATACATTTTACCCCGAAATAGTGTCTCTTTAGCAGGGTAACAGTCATGGCAACATGTCCAGACCCTGACTGGACTTAAGCCAATTTGCATTAGAACTACACCTTGCATTCTTCCAGGCCCATCTACATGCATCCAGTGTACAAGGAACAAGAACCAGGGGTCAACATGGATACATTTTACCCCGAAATAGTGTCTCTTTAGCAGGGTAACAGTCATGGCAACATGTCCAGACCCTGACTGGACTTAAGCCAATTTGCATTGGAACTACACCTTGCATTCTTCCAGGCCCATCTACATGCATCCAGTGTACAAGGAACAAGAACCAGGGGTCAACATGGATACATTTTACCCCGAAATAGTGTCTCTTTAGCAGGGTAACAGTCATGGCAACATGTCCAGACCCTGACTGGACTTAAGCCAATTTGCATTGGAACTACACCTTGCATTCTTCCAGGCCCATCTACATGCATCCAGTGTACAAGGAAGAAGAACCAGGGGTCAACATGGATACATTTTACCCCGAAATAGTGTCTCTTTAGCAGGGTAACAGTCATGGCAACATGTCCAGACCCTGACTGGACTTAAGCCAATTTGCATTGGAACTACACCTTGCATTCTTCCAGGGACACCAGCATGCATCCAGTGTACAAGGATGAAGAACCAGGGGTCAACATGGATACATTTTACCCCGAAATAGTGTCTCTTTAGCAGGGTAACAGTCATGGCAACATGTCCAGACCCTGACTGGACTTAAGCCAATTTGCATTGGAACTACACCTTGCATTCTTCCAGGCCCATCTACATGCATCCAGTGTACAAGGATGAAGAACCAGGGGTCAACATGGATACATTTTACCCCGAAATAGTGTCTCTTTAGCAGGGTAACAGTCATGGCAACATGTCCAGACCCTGACTGGACTTAAGCCAATTTGCATTAGAACTACACCTTGCATTCTTCCAGGCCCATCTACATGCATCCAGTGTACAAGGAACAAGAACCAGGGGTCAACATGGATACATTTTACTCCGAAATAGTGTCTCTTTAGCAGGGTAACAGTCATGGCAACATGTCCAGACCCTGACTGGACTTAAGCCAATTTGCATTGGAACTACACCTTGCATTCTTCCAGGCCCATCTACATGCATCCAGTGTACAAGGAACAAGAACCAGGGGTCAACATGGATACATTTTACCCCGAAATAGTGTCTCTTTAGCAGGGTAACAGTCATGGCAACATGTCCAGACCCTGACTGGACTTAAGCCAATTTGCATTGGAACTACACCTTGCATTCTTCCAGGGACACCAGCATGCATCCAGTGTACAAGGATGAAGAACCAGGGGTCAACATGGATACATTTTACCCCGAAATAGTGTCTCTTTAGCAGGGTAACAGTCATGGCAACATGTCCAGACCCTGACTGGACTTAAGCCAATTTGCATTGGAACTACACCTTGCATTCTTCCAGGCCCATCTACATGCATCCAGTGTACAAGGATGAAGAACCAGGGGTCAACATGGATACATTTTACCCCGAAATAGTGTCTCTTTAGCAGGGTAACAGTCATGGCAACATGTCCAGACCCTGACTGGACTTAAGCCAATTTGCATTAGAACTACACCTTGCATTCTTCCAGGCCCATCTACATGCATCCAGTGTACAAGGAACAAGAACCAGGGGTCAACATGGATACATTTTACCCCGAAATAGTGTCTCTTTAGCAGGGTAACAGTCATGGCAACATGTCCAGACCCTGACTGGACTTAAGCCAATTTGCATTGGAACTACACCTTGCATTCTTCCAGGCCCATCTACATGCATCCAGTGTACAAGGAACAAGAACCAGGGGTCAACATGGATACATTTTACCCCGAAATAGTGTCTCTTAAGGCGGGTAACAGTCATGGGAACATGGGGTGATGTATATGGGCACTTGAGCACCAGCAAGACCCCCACCTCCATAACCTTGTGCACCAGGTGAACATGTGTACCCACACTTAAGCACTCCCCCACGGACTAAACCAAGAGGGAACACCGGTCAGAAGTTCGTGCCCCTGGTAACACTGAATAACAACAAAATAGAACCCCCAAGGGTTGCATGTGTGTAGGCATAGTTGGTAACATTTGTCTTGCCCTTGGCAGGGAATTTGCATTGGTAGTTGACATCACATTTACATTGTGCGGACTTCAGTACATTTTAAGGAAAAGTCCCATGTTAACTATGTCCATAAGACAGACATATTCCTTACATACCTTAGGGATATACGCGTACCCCGTAGCGACATTAACTACCAGTCGCGGTCCGCCAAATGTACAGACATGCAGTTCCGCCCCGGAGCAAAATTAAAATAATCTGGGGTGCTCCATGGATAGCCAGTGCAGGGACCTTCCACGTGGAAAAAGAACCGGAGACCAGAGGGCGTAATGTCCACTGAGCAGACATCATTGGCCGTGGCGTGTACACGTGTATATGTCCATATCACGGACATTAATACATAGAGTGGTGTCTATGAAATAAGCATTGCAAATAAGTGTTTAACGGTGATTTAAACTATTTTCTGCAGGGAAAAGAGTGCTAAAAATGGGTTTTTCAGCACCCAAACTCGACCATGATACATCCAGCCCTGGAGAGCTCGCTGGAGAGGGGGAGACAGCCTGACAGGCTGCCCACAGCTGATGGGGTTCGACATGGAGGTTTGGCAGTCCGCCTTTCAGCACCCAAACTCGGCCATGAGGACAGGCTGCTTCACAGCACTATGTAACCCTGGAAAGAAGCTTGAAACCTGTCCATTTCATCTACATTTGACTACTCATGAAATGTACAGCAGAGTCACTGCTGTAAGCAGGGTCCCACAGGCACACAGGCATAGATCCAGGGTGATGCACATGGCTTTCTTACCCAGGAATGAGTGTGTGAATGCTGGGTAAAAGTGATGTGAATACAGGGAGGGAGAGCAGCAGCGGGCTGTGACACAGAGGTACACAACGATGTGTACACTGGGTCATTCAGAATGTGCTATTTATGAATAAATAGACAAAGTTAAAGTTAACTTTTGGAAGAACCAGAGAAAGGGGTTAAAATGGATAAAATGTACCCGGGAATAGTGCCTCATAATGCAGGTAGAGTCCCCTGATAACTCCCCTTGCATTCCTCCACAGGCAAAATAAGTATAAGTTAACTTTTGGAAGAACCAGAGAAAGGGGTTAAAATGGATAAAATGTATCCCAAAATAGTGCCTCATAATGCAGGGAGGGAGAGCAGCAGCGGGCTGTGACACAGAGGTACACAACGATGTGTACACTGGGTCATTCAGAATGTGCTATTTATGAATAAATAGACAAAGTTAAAGTTAACTTTTGGATGAACCAGAGAAAGGGGTTAAAATGGATAAAATGTACCCGGGAATAGTGCCTCATAATGCAGGTAGATTCCCCTGATAACTCCCCTTGCATTCCTCCACAGGCAAAATAAGTATAAGTTAACTTTTGGAAGAACCAGAGAAAGGGGTTAAAATGGATAAAAATGTATCCCAAAATAGTGCCTCATAATGCAGGTAGAGTCCCCTGATAACTCCCCTTACATTCCTCCACAGGCAAAATAAGTATAAGTTAACTTTTGGAAGAACCAGAGAAACACGGACTACAGACCTCCAGCATATCTCCCTGACATGCGTACTTTCATAACCTCACGCACCTTGGGACCCCGGGCCCCCGAACTTAAGCACTCCCCCACGGACTAAACCCAGATGATTACACCCTCAAGAAACTCGTGCCCCTGGTAACCTATAAGGGGGTGTATTTTGCGGTGCTTTACCGTACGCACATCGGCATCCATAGTCGGCCTTATTCACAGCAGCACCCACCCTCCTATGGAGGATGTTCTCATGGCCCTGGTAACCTATAAGGGGGTGTATTTTGCGGTGCTTTACAGTCCGCACATCGGCATCCATAGTCGGCCTTATTCACAGCAGCACCCACCCTCCTTTACCGGATGTTCTCATGGCCCTGGTAACCTATAAGGGGGTGTATTTTGCGGTGCTTTACAGTCCGCACATCGGCATCCATAGTCGGCGTTATTCACAGCAGCACCCACCCTCCTGTACCGGATGTTCTCATGGCCCTGGTAACCTATAAGGGGGTGTATTTTGCGGTGCTTTACCGTCCGCACATGGGCATCCATAGTCGGCCTTATTCACAGCAGCACCCACCCTCCTATGGAGGATGTTCTCATGGCCCTGGTAACCTATAAGGGGGTGTATTTTGCAGTGCTTTACCGTCCGCACATCGGCAATTATAGTCGGCCTTATTCACAGCAGCACCCACCCTCCTGTACCGGATGTTCTCATGGCCCTGGTAACCTATAAGGGGGTGTATTTTGCGGTGCTTTACCGTCCGCACATGGGCATCCATAGTCGGCCTTATTCACAGCAGCACCCACCCTCCTATGGAGGATGTTCTCATGGCCCTGGTAACCTATAAGGGGGTGTATTTTGCAGTGCTTTACCGTCCGCACATCGGCAATTATAGTCGGCCTTATTCACAGCAGCACCCACCCTCCTGTACCGGATGTTCTCATGGCCCTGGTAACCTATAAGGGGGTGTATTTTGCGGTGCTTTACCGTCCGCACATCGGCATCCATAGTCGGCCTTATTCACAGCAGCACCCACCCTCCTATGGAGGATGTTCTCATGGCCCTGGTAACCTATAAGGTGGCGCTCTCCGTGGTGCTCCCCGGTTCAGCTCCACGGAGAGCGCATCCCCGCTGCTGCAAGGTGGAACACTTTTACTATTTTACCCACTGCTGCTGTTGCACACATGTGCTTCTGCTGGTGACTCTCTGTTCGTGGCTACCCCTGGGAACCTATAAGGTGGTGTATTTTGCGGTGCTTTACCGTCCGCACATCGGCCTCCATAGTCGGACTTATTCACAGCAGCAACACCTGCCCTGCTGGAGGTTCACACTTTTAACTTTTTTTACCCTCCTCTGCCTTACACATCCTCCCACACTTGAGCACTCCTCACGCGGACTAAACCCCTTCATGCACACCACCAGAACCTCGTGCCCCTGGGCATCTTAAAGGGGAAACACCCATACTGGGTTATAAAAAAGAGGTTAAATTAAGTAATTTTAACAAACTTTATTTACAGAAATATATACATTGACACTTTATAACATTATATAACATTATTCACTCATCCAGCCAAAGGGGACTGAGTACAACAAAACATTGCATATTTACAAGTTGGTCACTGGCAACATAGTCCGTACCGGGTGAAGTTGGTGCAGAGGCTGGCACCCTCTCTTCACCCGTGTCTGAGGGACTGTGTTCGGCCATTGACTGTTCCCTCTTCGCCGCTCTCCAAGCGTTGAAGTCTTCATCTGACGTCTCGGTATCGGGGGAGTCTTGGTAGGGAGTGGGGCTATGCTCCTCTCCAGAGCTGTCACGGTCACTGTGGATGTCAATGTACCCCAAATTGTCTTCACTCCCCCCTGATGCTGCTGCGGCCGCTGCTTGCAGTGACTCTGTGAAGAGCAGCCGTATGTCCGCAGCATCCTTCAAAGAAGGATTCTTGGCATAAAATGTGTCTGCAGTTGCAGTGTTGTGACACATGAAATCACTCACTCTTTGGCGGTTGCCTATGTCCTGAAACCTCTTCGCATTATCGGCGTGGACTGTGCGGAGGTCGGTGAAGTTAATGGGACCTTTTAGTCCCACATCAGCCCATGCCAACCTCAGGAAGGAGGCAAGGTTCCTCGATGGGTTCTTCCCCGCTGTGCAGAGGAAGTAGCGGTTGTTGGTGCCGGTCAGCGTCCCCTTGATTTCCAGCCACCTCTTCATCCATCCAAATTCTTCTATGGTGAGGTACAACTGCGCTTCCCCGAACACGTTGGCCGTCTTGTGGTTGCTTACCTGTTATGACAGAGTTAGAGAGTGTCAATCATCCACAACATGTGTATCACTGCCAGAATAAACACATTTTTTAATAGCTCACTCACGTGGATGAGGAAGCCAAAGGCAGTGCCAGTTGTCTCCGCCTTTCGGACCTCCGCGTTGGTCATGTTAGAGTAGACCCCCGGACGGTGCCCATAAATGCAGCTCCAATTGAGGGTCATGTACCCATAGAGCAGGGTCCGGGTTGCGTTAGTCGGATTACTGGTCATCACGTCCAGGAGCTGAGGGATGCGAGTTTTGGCCGCAGTCAAACATGCCATGATGTCTTTATGGCTTGGCAGACCTTCCATCTTGTCCCGCTTTACCTGCATCTGGTGGATAACCACCTTCTTTCTCATGGACTTCAGGATGGCAGCAACTTCCCGTGTGATTAAAATCATTTTGGAGACTGCGTTTTCTTGGAGCCTCACTGTTGGGTCGATGCCCTCATAATGGTCCCGGTAGCCTTGCAGATACTTCTCCATGAAGCGTGGGAATGTAATGTCCCGCATTCGATTCCCCCGGCCCCTGCCGCTGAACCAGGGGGAATGTATGGGAGGGGAGGATGACGAGGCATCGGTATCTATGGAGCTGGATACAGGTGTGTGAGAGGCAATGGGGGACTTCCTGCAGGAGGGACCTTTGGACTTGGACAGCCTATTTGGTGTTCAATCAATCAATCAATGTTTATTTATATAGCCCAATATCACAAATGTTACATTTGTCTCAGTGGACTTTACAGTTTGTACAAAATATCAGTATGACAATACGACACCCTCTGTCCTTAGACCCTCACATCGTACAAGGAAAAACTTCCGAAGAAAACCCACAGTTTAAAGGGAAAAATGGGAGAAACCTCAGGGAGAGCAACAGAGGAGGGATCCCTCTCCCAGGACGGACAGACGTGCAATAGGTGTTGACTTTGTTCGGGATCGTTTCCTTAGAAACACCCGCTCTTGGTTCTCCCCATCCTCTTCATCAAACCCAAGCATGTCCTCGGCCCTCTGGTTCATCCTCTGTCGGCTACGATTTATCCTCTGCTGCAGCATGCAGCGCAGGGATTTCACCTCAGCAGCATATATGTCCATCTGAGCCCTCATTCTGTTTGCATACATCCTCCATTCCTTACAGTCCTGGTTGTCACATTCAATCACTGGGGACAAGGGTGGAGGTTGTGACAGGACATCATCACCCACAGTGTCCACATCCCAAGAGGTAATCATTGCTACTGTGGGGTTTGTCAATCTGAGTTCATGAAGCTCATTCGTGGCCACTTTCTTTTTTAGTTTAGTTAAAACCACATGTATTTCCTGCCGGGACAGCTCAACATGGCCTCTGTACAAGTGGCGGTCCAGCCTTGTCCCGATGTACTCGCATCCTGCAATGATGCAGGGATGGAGCCTAATGTTTATCCGTCCTTTCGCCAACAACAGCAGAATTCTTCTTTCAACTAAATTACGCACACTATGGTTCCTCTGCAGGTGCTTGCTCAGGGCGCGGAAGGGACTATTACAGATAGGACAACCGATCGCCATCTTTTTTGTATGCCTGAGCATTTCGGTACCGGGAAGTGTCACCAGTAGAATGTATAGAACCGGGGGCGACAAAGAAGGACAGGTGAAAAGAAGAAAGTTGCACTCAGCGAACTAGAAAGACCCCATGTCAAATCTCTCCGGTTTATTTTGAAAACATTGAGTTTTCCCTTTGCATCATCGTGCGAAAGGTGTTCCATTTAGGCACTCGTTAGGCGGGCAGAGATCCCTGTCATCTATCGGTCCTATCATCCAGGCAAGGCGGGAGCCAAAACTGGGTGAAATAGTGCCTCCTAAGGCGGGTAGAGTCCCCTGACAACTCACCCTACATTCCTCCAGAGTCAGAAAAAGTTAAAGTTAACTTTTGGAAGAACCATAGAAAAGGGGTGAAAATGGATAAAATGTGTCCGAAAATAGTGCCTCCTAAGGCGGGTAGAGTCCCCTGACAACTCACCCTACATTCCTCCAGAGTCAGAAAAAGTTAAAGTTAACTTTTGGAAGAACCATAGAAAAGGGGTGAAAATGGATAAAATGTGTCCGAAAATAGTGCCTCCTAAGGCGGGTAGAGTCCCCTGACAACTCACCCTACATTCCTCCAGAGTCAGAAAAAGTTAAAGTTAACTTTTGGAAGAACCATAGAAAAGGGGTGAAAATAGATAAAATGTGTCCGAAAATAGTGCCTCCTAAGGCGGGTAGAGTCCCTGACAACTCACCCTACATTCCTCCAGAGTCAGAAAAAGTTAAAGTTAACTTTTGGAAGAACCATTGAAAAGGGGTGAAAATGGATAAAATGTGTCCGAAAATAGTGTCTCGTTATTCCGTGGCAACTCCCCTTGAATTCCTCCAGAGGCCAGTTTGAAAGCTTAAAGTTTGGTAAGAACCGTGATTGGGGGTCCTCCGGGCAACAATTGTATCCGATCCAAAGTGCTCACTCATCGGACGCATTCCTCCATGATTTCCCCATCATGAGAAATAGGCCGTTTTTTTCTAAGTGCTCTCAAAAACCGGGTTTCCGATTTCGTGCAGAAGGTAGCTTGGAAAAGATGAATGAAAATTGTTAACGGAGGAGGGGAGGTCAGTATTCCCCTCTACGTTGAAAAGTGCAACGGGTCAGTGGAAATGTCTCCGGGGCTTCCGCCGGAAGCGCCGAAGACTTGAGCCCCTCACCCGTTGGCACTTAGCCGTTTTTTCGAGAATTTTTAAAAACTTCGTTTTTGATTAATTTAAGATATAATTGACCATTTTATTTACTTTTTTTTGCTTTCCACGGGTGGGGGTGCACGGCAGGCCGCATATGAGCTCCCAAATTCGGCCCGGAACCTCCGGGAATTGGGTCCATTTAATCCACATGTGACTCCCCCATCAAATGTACATGAAATGGACACGAGAAAATGTACATGAAATGGACACGAGGAAATGTACATGAAATGGACACGACCAAATGTACATGAAATGGACAGGAACTTCATTTTTGATTATTTTAACATGTAATTGACCGTTTTCTTTACTTTTTTTTGCTTTCCACGGGTGGGGGTGCATGGCAGGCCGCCGATGAGCTCCCAAATTCGGCCTGGAACCTCCGGGAATTGGGTCCATTTCATCCACATAACATGGATAAAGTGTAGCCCGAAATAGTGTCTCTTAAGGCGGGTAACAGTCATGGGAATATGTCCTGCCAGCGACAGGACATTCGCCCATTTGCATTGGAACTCCATGGCATTCTTCCACGGCCACCAACATGCAACCAGGGTACCTGGAGGAAGAACCAGGGGTTAACATGGATAGAGTGTAGCCCGAAATAGTGTCTCTTAAGGCGGGTAACAGTCATGGGAACATGTCCAGACCCGGACTGGACTTAAGCCGATTTGCATTGGAACTCCACATTGCATTATTCCACGGCCACCAACATGCATCCAGGGTACCGGGAAGAAGAACCAGGGGTCAACATGGATACAGTTTAGCCCGAAATAGTGTCTCTTAAGGCGGGTAACAGTCATGGGAATATGTCCTGCCAGCGACTGGACATTATTCCATTTGCATTGGAACTCCACATTGCATTATTCCACGGCCACCAACATGCATCCAGGGTACCTGGAAGAAGAACCAGGGGTCAACATGGATACAGTTTAGCCCGAAATAGTGTCTCTTAAGGCGGGTAACAGTCATGGGAATATGTCCTGCCAGCGACTGGACATTAGCCCATTTGCATTGGAACTCCACATTGCATTATTCCACGGCCACCAACATGCATCCAGGGTACCTGGAAGAAGAACCAGGGGTCAACATGGATACAGTTTAGCCCGAAATAGTGTCTCTTAAGGCGGGTAACAGTCATGGGAATATGTCCTGCCAGCGACTGGACATTAGCCCATTTGCATTGGAACTCCACATTGCATTATTCCACGGCCACCAACATGCATCCAGGGTACCTGGAAGAAGAACCAGGGGTCAACATGGATACAGTTTAGCCCGAAATAGTGTCTCTTAAGGCGGGTAACAGTCATGGGAATATGTCCTGCCAGCGACTGGACATTAGCCCATTTGCATTGGAACTCCACATTGCATTATTCCACGGCCACCAACATGCATCCAGGGTACCTGGAAGAACAACCAGGGGTCAACATGGATACAGTTTAGCCCGAAATAGTGTCTCTTAAGGCGGGTAACAGTCATGGGAATATGTCCTGCCAGCAACTGGACATTAGTCCATTTGCATTGGAACTCCACATTGCATTATTCCACGGCCACCAACATGCATCCAGGGTACCTGGAAGAAGAACCAGGGGTCAACATGGATACAGTTTAGCCCGAAATAGTGTCTCTTAAGGCGGGTAACAGTCATGGGAATATGGGGTGATGTATATGGGCACTTGAGCACCAGCAAGACCCCCACCTCCATAACCTTGTGCACCAGGTGAACCTGTGTACCCACACTTAAGCACTCCCCCACGGACTAAACCAAGAGGGAACACCGGTCAGAAGTTCGTGCCCCTGGTAACACTGAATAACAAAAAAATAGAACCCCCAAGGGTTGCATGTGTGTAGGCATAGTTGGTAACATTTGTCTTGCCCTCTTGGCAGGGAATTTGCATTGGTAGTTGACATCACATTTCCCTTGTGCGGACTTCAGTACATTTTAAGGACAAGTCCCATGTTAACTCTGTCCATAAGACAGACATGTTCCTTACTGTCGATTGATTTTACAGTGATATCTGCACTACTCATCGACTAAAAAACACCAGATTATCCTTGTTAATTACACAACATTGATTGGTTTAAATTGTGTGCAATGCTTTTGTATTTTTCCCCTTCGATTCGGAGAACAAATATTTTTTCGGAGTAAAGGATGGCAGAAGACACTACACAATCCCAGAATCCCCAGCTATCATTTAGGAATACACCATGTGCTCTGTTTGACAAACCCCGTTTTTTTCACCGTTCATTCCAATGGCTGGCGTCTATGTCACGTGATCTTCAAATTTCTCCCTGCAGAAAAGAAACAACATGGACGAACTTCGTTTCATTCTCGGTGGAAAATGCCTATTTTAAAGTTAGTTTGGCCATTAAAATGCGTTTTGATGTCATTTGATGCGAGAAATATGAGTTGTTATTTCAGATTATGTGTGCAGTGGATGCACATGATCTTTAGTTTGCTAGTTATTACAAAGATTACTTCAGGAAATTGCGTCCATAGAACGTTTTCATTGTTACCAAGGTGGTTGCTAGGGACGCTGCTATCGATATTATTTCTGTTATGTTGTGTAACTGTTTAATGGTGTCTTTAGCTGAGACGTGACACATGGGAGCAGGTACTGTAGGTCAGTAACATCTGAGAGAGTCTTCTTTCTGTCCGAGGTAGAAGTGGGGAGTCTGGCACCCTCCTGGACCCGCACAATCTTTTGGTTTTCAATTATGATTGCAGTGGTGGCATTCAAACTCCCACCCTCCAGTGTCTTCTTCTTCCAGTCCAGATTGTCCATGTCTAACACATGGGGGATCTCGCTGTTTTTCACCATGGTCTCTGGGATGTAAACACCATCAGTTTCAACCTGCTGCATGAACTGTACACCCCAGCGCGTGCACTCCGCTCTGCATCAGTCAAACGACTCGCTGCACCCTCGCTGCGAGGGGGACCCAAGTTCCCATCAGCAAAAACACGTTGGTTTGCTATCCTGGCTCCTAAATGGTGGAATGAGTTCCCCATTGAAATCAGGACAGCAGAAAGCTTACACACCTTCCAGACTGACAACTCATCTCTTTCGACTCCACTTCGAGCGATATAATTACTAACAAAGAACTGCTAACAGAGCACTTATATACTAATAAAGGACTGGCTTATCTATAGCCAGTTGAGTAGCACTTGAAATGTTTGGCTCTATGAAACCTGATGTACTTATGATTCTGTTTTCTTCAAGGTTGTGTCTTCCTGGTCGAATGTACTTATTGTAAGTCGCTTTGGATAAAAGCGTCAGCTAAATGCAATGTAATGTAATGACCTTCTAACTTTGTGCTGTTAGCTGACGCTGCATACGTTCATAACTGATCCCAAGCCCCAATCTGTTGTTCATCATAATGAGTGATTTACTATGTGTCTGGTTGAATAAGTGGTAGGTAGTGGCTATGCCCATAGGTGTTGATACGCCAGATGCTAATGTAACGCTAATGTAGCGTTAGCATGTTTTTGTTAAGTGCTGATTTAGACGCTTGGTGTTGGAATTGTGTTCCGTTAGGTAAAATGGTTATTATCCTCTGTTAGCTGAGTTTCTTCCCGTTAAGTGGGTATGCCACATTAATAGGTTGTTAAATATGAACAAGCCCTGGGATGGTGTTTCTTACAAGATGCTGCGTCTGCCCCCGGTACCGGGGGCAATCAGGTTTTAAAGTGTGCATGGCAGGTGGCATGGTATTGATCCATACATCACTGCACAAACAAAAAGATTACAAACATGAAACACTTAATCAAATGATAATAAATATATATACATTGATTACATGAATAATAGTAGCTAGCTAGCTACCTAGCTAGCTTAAAATCCTCTCACTTGCTGGAAAATCTGTAAACATTGAATCAATTCCACTTAGCATCGGCAGCAAACCTTGTGTATATTAATGTAAACCCTTCAATATGTTATATAGAAATATTCTTTTAAGTATATTTACTAGGGCTGTCAGTCGATTAAAATAGTTAATCGCGATTAATCGCAAATTAATCGCACATTTTTTATCTGTTCTAAATGTACCTTAGAGGAATATTTGTCAAGTTTTTAATACTCGTATCAACATATGAGTGGACAAATATGCTTTATGCTAATGTTTATTATCATTTGAACAATGACAAATATTCTCATGAATATTAAACACAAACAACCTGGAACCTCTCTCATTCAATAATACAATAGTGTGTGTGTGTGTGTGTGTGTGTGTGTGTGTGTGTGTGTGTGTGTGTGTGTGTGTGTGTGTGTGGTGTGTGTGTGTGTGTGTGTGTGTGTGTGTGTGTGTGTGTGTGTGTGGTGTGTGTGTGTGTGTGTGTGTGTGGTGTGTGTGTGTGTGTGTGTGTGTGGTGTGTGGTGTGTGTGTGTGTGTGTGTGTGTGTGTGTGTGGTTGTGTTGTGTGTTGTGTGTGTGTGTGTGTGTGTGTGTGTGTGTGATGGATCGTTGGAGCTATGTGCAACTCAAGGCATATGCTCGAACGGGAGCTGCCTGGACGCTGCAATCATGTTGCGCAATGTCCCACTGTCTGGCTTCCTGCATAAAGTCAAGTGCTCGGCGCAGTTGTCGGCAAAATGTCGCTCCTCTGTTTTCATTTAAACAGCTCCTTAGATCCGTTAGCGCAGCTAGCTAGCACCAGATGTTAACATTAACAATACACGTAAGGTCTCTCTCTCGCTCGTGCCACACATACACACACCCTCCCGGTCCTCCAGATGGCCAGTCGGTGCCTGCCGGTGAGCGTGGAAGTGTGGTCTGCCACAAGCGGCGGCAGGAGTGAGGCTGTCAGCATCAGCTTGTAGATGGTATTTTAAACTCGATGCGCTCTGAAACTACGGGGCGGCCGAGAAAAGAAATACACATGCGTTAATCGCGTTAAAATAATTAGTGGCGTTAATTTTTTATTATTAACGCGTTAACTTGACAGCCCTAATATTTACCCATTTTGAACACAGAAAACAATCCAGAGGACCACAAGTGCATTGACAGTGGGTAGCGGTGGCGGCTGCAACAAATCTTGAAGTCACCTTGCTTTGTACGTCACGTGGTCATGTGACATGCTTTGAAGTGAAAATAACGATTTAGGTTGAATATTGTTTTTAAGTTATTTCAGGGGGGGTGTGTTTTGCTTCTGGGCAAACGGAAAAAATCATGTCAAAAACGGAAACCATGATTCTTAATTAGACCAATTTAAAAATGTACTTTGATTAAATGACACAGTCGTTGCACTTTTTTCAGTGTACTGAAAAACAGTGGGATAGAGATTTAAAGGGTGAGTTGGAGTTCAACCTTTCATTTGGTTGGTTTAAACTTATTAACTCAGATATTATTATTGTGAAGGTAATCGCGCCAAGAACCATTCCTATAACAATCTGACAACAGAACATTTCATATCAACTTCCATTCCGGTAAAGGTATAAACGGTACTAAAATAATAAAAGGCCATAATATAGTTTGTTACTATGCCAATAAATAAAGTTCATAATATTGTGATTAAGGCAAAGTGACCAAACGGATCATTATTCAATTCAATTAAATTCAAAACCTTTATTTATACAGATAAAACCCATTGAGATCATAGACCTCTTTTACAATGGTGACCTGCATTACTTGACTGTATTTTGCTTTAGTTCAATAGTTCTACCACCAAGAGGTTTGATGCCTCAGTCACATAAGAAGGCAACTTTTAGAGTCAACAATGTCCATAAAGAATATATATATATGTATATTTTCAAATTCAAAGTAAACTTTAATGTCAATGTTACTCAGCTTGTGTTTACAGAGACAGACAGAGAGATCAAAATGACGTTTCCAACAATCCCGAATACGAAAATAAAATTATACAACACAGATATGAATAAAATATGTATATCCTAAACACAATCAACCAGTGTTCGAATTACCCATTTGCTTTTGGGGAGCCCTGGGCTGAAGTCGAATAGTCCATTTAGCTTAGGAACCTTCCTAACCGAGTGAAATGACCCGGAAGTCCCTCAGTGGCAGCCATGATAAGTGCCGTTTGAATTCTCTACATCAGTGGTTCCCAACCTGGGGGGCGCCAAAGATCGCAGGGGGGGTGCCAAAGATCGCAGGGGGGGCGCCAGGCCTCAGATGATTTGAGGCCAAATATCATATTTTACAATATAATATAAAAAATAGTTGATTATTTAATTTGAATAAAAATTCAAGTTAGTATTAAAGGCATAAAAAGACAGAAATGTTTCTTCTGCCCGTAAAGTGTCCAAACCAGGATTTTCTGGATAAGCGCATGTTTAAAACACAGTCATTGTCCATGCCGGTTTCAGTTGGATTATTTGTCACAGTTGCTCCGATCAGATCGGTCTCCTCCATTTTGTAGATTATTTACGACTTTTGAATCCACATAAACACATCGGCAAAATCCGGCTTACTTTGAGCACGTGTTTTAAACAGTTTAATCCCTTTGTGAATTGATTCCACTTCCGCCGTCCTTTAATTTCTTCATACAGCGGGAATCCAAATGAATGAATCCTGAGTCCAATAACCATGAAAGTCACTCCAATAGTGCTCCTTAATTACACTTTCATCCTCCTTTAACAAAATACTTCACATTCATCCAGTTTGTGACAGTAGTTGTAGCATTTTGAGACTTTTAAACTTTATTTACCGCTGTTTCCCGTATGTGGTAAGTTGCCAAAGTGCTTGGTTCTGAACGTTCATCAGTATTATAATCAAAAAGAGAAATATGAACGTTAGTTTTTACTGAAATGATCAAATAAAGTCAACATCTCACAGTCTTCACTGAGCTGTGTGGGGTTTGTTCAACTTTTAAAAGATGTTTGAATGGTGATATACACAGTGATAGATGTTAAGGACTAACGTTTATAATAAATACATCTGTATTGATTTTAAGATCTTTTCATCAATCATACGTATTGGGATCATTTGTATTAATGTGGACCGGAGGGAGAGGGGGACGAGCAGAAGCTTCACTTTCCTTTGTATTTCAATTCCAACTTTGGTCATGAAGAATATGTTTCTCTGTTGTCCACGTTCATAAAGCATAAAGCAACAGCATCAGAGCACGGTGCAGAGTCTCTAGATGAGTTTACAGTAGTCCCTCGTTCTTATTGAACATCCATGTTGTAGTCCGCTGTATAGAGAACTGTAGTTTCCATAGTTTCCCCACAGCAGCAGACGCTCATTCAGGACGTCCGCTGGCGCATCATAAACACGTCGGATTCTCTAAAGTACCGCAGTCTCTTCTCCTAAGTCCTTTTGAACTCTCCTATCCACTATCCCTTAACCCCGTGACCTTTCACTCAGAGGTCAAGGAATAGACGATAGGGTTAGAATTTAGGAGCTGATTTTTGGACTATCCGACCGCAACCCTGTTTTTTGTTGTTGGTGACAATCAGACCTGAAAGATGTATACAGATAAAAATTCCTAGAAAACCCAAACTTTTATTTAATAAAATTGCTTTTTTCACTAAATCAATGTTTCTTTGATAATTAAAACGTTTCTTTAATCATAAATAAATGTATGACTAATAACATAAAGTAAAATATATATTTCCAATGACAATACATTTAATGTGTAAGATATTTTTTAAGTTTCAAAACAATCTGCAAAATATCCGCTAAGGAAGCTTGATGCTCTCAAAATTAGGTTTATAAGCGTTATAAGAATTATAAGCAAAACATTTTAACATGCTGTATTCAAGCTCAAACACATCTGACACTGACATTATAAACAATAAAGACACTTTAATTACTGACCACAGAACATAATAAAATAAAACCGTACATCCAAGACAGGAAAATATGTTTTAATCCACTTAAACTTAGTCAGATGTGGCCGTAACTCCTGGTCAGTAACAGCTAACAATTATGAGCCACAATTAAATCACTTCTTAAAATGGTTCCAGAAACAGAACGCGTGTATATTACAACTAAATGCTAATTGTAATTAAAGTTCAACAAGCTGTTTTTTTTTACATTACCAGATGTTATTTGTTTGAGATGAAGCCACATCCATCATATTTACCATTAATGTAATGAAGGTTGGAAAAAACACGTTTATATACAATATTTACATTCAGTTTTCATGTTATTATGAAAAGAAACAGCCATCTCAAAGCAATGCAACCAAATACTGTAGCTTTGCAATGAACCAAACCTTCATTAAGGTTATACACTGTTTTGTGTTGGTTGTACTTTGGTAGAGGGGTGAAGCACGGGGCGTGGAAGAAACTACAACATTTTGAACTATTGATTATTTGACCTTTCCTAACAATGGCCTTGGCGACAGGATTAACATTTAAGTATTTTTTCCTGCAATGATTCCAAGCAAATGTCTCGATTGTCAATATGTGCTGCTTTTCTTTGTCTTATGTGGTAGTAAATATACGTTTTGGACAAAACACGTGAAATAAAACATCGTCTTTGATTTCAGAAGGCAAATGACTCATAATGCCAATCTGATCACTACAGGAGCAGCGATGTTAATCTATCATCACGTCTATGTCAACAGGCATCAGTTCTCGGACAAACACAATGTCATCGTCATCGTTTAGGTCTACTTCGATGAATTCCTCTTTGGGCTCTTCTTTGCAGACGGACTGCGAAGATTCTGTGATCTCAACAGGCAACTCGATCACTTTGTTCAGATAGTCTCCCTTTCGGCCGTGTTTACCCGCTATTGCGATGACCTGAGAGGCGATGGACCAGGCGAACTCTACTTTCCGATGGTTCTGCGAGCTCAGGTCGAAGTTGTACTCCAGAATCTCGTACAGAGCAGGAATGTACTGGTTGCAGTTTTGTCTCACATACTGGTGCATCTCAAAGAGGACTCCTCTCGTCAGCAAATGCAAGTCGAGTTTTGTTTTGGGTCCTTGTTGCGATCGGATGTTTAGGTCCAACCCTATTTCTTCACAGATGTGATAGCTGAGGACCTTTTTCTCAAAACCTCCATTTAAAGCCTCCCTTTTTGGCTTCACATCTTCTGAATCCAGACCCTCCTGGTGGTTGGATATTGGTGGTTCTGACTCTGACTCAGGTTCTGGCTCTGCGTGGCCACTCAATGGGACGAGGTCATTCTTCCAGGTAACTAAACCCTTTGACGTGATGCTCATTCTTTTCTGTGTGGCGTAGCATCTCCGGATCACCTGCATGGTTTCTCTGCTTTGCAGATCAAGATCAAAGTTGTGCTCCAGAATGTCGTAGACTATCCTGTGGGGCGAGCTACACAACTCTCTGACAAACATGAATATTTCAATCACGGCTCCGTTGGTTAGGGCCGCCAAATCCATCTTCTGGCCTGCCGGGCGTGCGTCTGTGGACCAAAGGTTAAGGCCTAACTGTTTACAAAACGGATGTGGATCCATATCTTCCACCCGGTTCGAATCCAAGCTTGTCTCCTGCAGCGTCTCAACTTCTTGTCCAGTTTGAAAGACGCTGGTCACATCGACCATGTTGTAAACTTCCAGGAACTGAAAGACACTGTTTAGAAACTCAGTGTTCTGCCTGTCAGGGTGGTTCTGCAGGAACTTCTCTTTAGACATCAGATAACTTAAAAGGTTGCGCTCATGATAATGATCTAGGATGACCAGGTTAAAGTTCATCTCCAGAACTTCCAAAAAGAAACCGCGTACAGTCTTTGACATCATTATACCGAATTTATAAACCTCCCACAACGTGTTATTGGTGAATAGTTGTAGATCCAGGCTCTTCTTGTTACACGAGCCCACGTTAAAGTCTAAACCTATCTCTCTGCTGCGGGCAAACCTGTCGTTTACTCTGCTAGACTTCAGGATTTGTTTTGAGCGAGGAGCCCTCCTCATCCACAGCTTTTGTTTGTGAGTTTTAACTTTCGGTTCTGCTGTCTTCCTGCTGCCATCAGTAAGTACCGAAGTATCAACCATTTTGTTTCTTTTAGGGTAGTAGCGTCCGGGCTGCTCATTTGAAAAAATCTTTACTAAAAAGCTTATGTCTGGTAGCGAGAATGTATCTTTATGTCTTTGATGAGTTTTCGTCATGATTCTATCCTTCACTCCCTTTATTTTATTATGAGCACGCCTCGCGTACTCGTAGCACTGCTGATCATTGTCCAAGTCTACGCCGAGGTCAAAGTTGAAGTCCAGCATTTCAAACAAGAAATAGATCTTGGACTGCGTCACAGTTCCTGCAAATACGCAAAGCTCCAGCATTACAGCGTTTGTGAGCAGCCTCGGATCCAACTTGTCCTTCCTTTCCAACGCTGCATTGAAGTCCAAACCAACCTTCACTGACTCTGGGAATGGGACGGTGCCGTTCTGCAGCCGAACCCCGTGGTGGATGCGGCGCTGCCAGATGTATTCATCGATGTTCTCCATGCTGACATCAAAAACCAAAATGTAAATCCTCTTTTTGTTTCCTGAACAACATCCTGAGAACTTGGGTCTTTGCAGAGGAAAACAAGACACTTCTTTGGTGTTTTAGAGCATCGTCTGCTGCGCTCTTCAGTCTGTGGGACAGAAAACAGAGTTTGAGTTAGTTAACAGACTCTTTGAAAACCCAAAGCCTTTTACACCTTACTATTCTCTGTTCTTTGAAGGGCAGGGTATAGAGGATATAAAAGAGTAAATAGTATATGCCACATAAAAGGGGTTTACATCATAAGAGTTGGAAATATTAATATTAATTTAAGATGCAACTCAGCAATGTGTAACATTTTTTTAATTGTAAATCTCTAAGAAACATGGATCCATTCGAAAGATTTTACAAGCGCGTAAAGGCTTCAAACATTATGTTAGTTAATCACTATCATAAGATCTGATAAATTGTTCAGGCAATTGTTGAATTTTTAAAGACCCAATAAATTATGAAGAATTGTCAAAACCTCTCGAAAAAAACAAATGAAGAAGCCATGACCTTGAGCTTAAGTAGAACACCATAGACACTTTTGACAGGGGACAATTTCTATCGTAATTGCATTTTTCGGTGATTAACCTCTTAACCTGTTAAGCCCCGAGCCTGTTTTTCAGGTCTCAGACTCGAAAATGACATTCCCAGAACAAATGACCATATATTTTCTTCTAAAAGGGTTACATTAATAATCTTTTTTCTCAAAGCAAGGTTACACCTTTGAGTATGATGTAGAAGTGTCAGAATCAATATAGATGTTTTTATTTTAAAGTAAATTCAGATTGAACACAGTCAAAAAATGTAAATTATTGTGTCCATCCAAAATAATAATTACTTATAGTGAAAACCACCCTTGAATGATGGGATGGTAGACTAAAAACATTTGGAATCCAAAATACAACATATAAGTACCCTGTATCAAGATTGATGCAAAACAAGTTAAATATGACCTTTTTAGATAGATTTAGCAAAAAAAAACACTTCTGGGGTCATTTGGGTGGATTTGACCTATCTCTGGCCCCCCTTCTTCGATTTTGACATGTGACATCTCTTTCTGACCGTTATGCTACGTTCACACCAGACACGATGCGAATATTCGCTTCGCTCTAAACGCTCCTATCGCATCGCTCTAGTCGCTCGAGTTTCACCGCGGCTGCCAGCTGTGTTTACTCGCATCATTCAAACAAGACGCGCTAGCTCGGGAGCTACAACTACAACAAAATGAACATATTTTACCGTGATTAAATTGTAATACACGTTTCTAAATGATGCCGAAGTAACAACATACTTATACCGGTTAGTAAAAACCATTAATTAATGCTTGACAAGTCTGCAGACAAGACGGCAGGCGAAAAACCTTTTAAAATGCTTGTTTTCTGAATGGAGATTGGGTCGACCAGGCTAAGCTAACGTAGTATATGCTCACTCCACACTCATAACAACGGCCTACAGACATAAATAAACCAGTGTTGTTCTTGTTTAACTTTTGTACAGTTTCTGAACAGATATGAAGAGCTGTGATCTCTGTGTGCTAACTGCTAACAGCTAATGGCTGATGTTTTCTGGTTGAACGTCAGTGACGGCAGGCTGAGATCCTCACCGCTGATTGGCTTCCGCAAGAACGAGTCACGTGAATTTGACGCCCGAGTTGAAAAAATTGAACTCTCGCGTTTGACGCAGCCCCCTTCAATCGCCTCAATCGCGTGATTCGCGCCGCATCCACCGCTTCATGCACGCCGCCGGAGCGAATTCGCGTCTGATCGTGTCTCTGCATTGACTTTACATGTAATCGCGCCGCCCCAAAACGTTGCATCGCGTCCGGTGTGAACGTAGCATTAGAGCCAATAGAATCGAAGGGAAATCTCCCCGCACACACTCATGTTAAAAAAAAAGATGGCGTCTTCACGTACCCAGTTTTGCTCCAGAGTGAAGCTGTGTCTAGGTCTGACATCTCAAAACCGAAAAGCAGATTTATTGCTCATGGATTATCAGAAATCATTCAAAGGGACACAGACACATTGGATTAACCTATGGATTAACTTCAGCATTGTTTGTATCGTTTTAATGCCATTGAAGACCACTTTTGACCAGACTACGACACAGATGAGCCATTTTGCCGTTTTTAGCTACCTAGCGCCACATGTTTTGATGTGTGTTCTTGTCATTATCTCCGAGAGTTCGTATGATTGAGTGATAATGAGGGTACCCATCAATTCTGTGTCCCCTCACGATGTGAAACGATGGGTTGGATGTGCAGCAAAGATAAACAATAAGGTTTTGTGAGTGAATGTCGGTGCAGTCATCTGTTAGCATTTTTCGCTCGTTGCTAATTCAGAGGCTCAGCGTTAGCATTGTGTTTTTTAAATTTTTTTAAACAAATTAAAATGATCAGTTAGATGAGTTTCTTTCCGTAACATGGATATAAAACATTCATAGTTTATTAAATGAACATGCCCTCAGACACTGTTTCCTGCAAGATGTTGCGGGAGGGCCCGGAACCGGGGTCTCTCGGGCTTAACAGGTTAAGAAAATGGTCCCACTGCAACAAAGCTAAAATCCAATCATCCAAAATGGTCGCAGCGTGAGTAAGCGCATCTCAAGCTCGTCTGGTTGTCGCTGTTAAATTAGCTCTTTAAAGCTCATATCATTGATCCACATGATCTGAACCCACGAACATTTGTATAACATAGTAAAGCGGCTCACTACCCCTGCTGAAAAAACCAGCTTGGACCAGCATGGACTTCAAGCTGGTCCATGCTGGTCCAAGCTGGTCCATGCTGGTCCAAGCTGGTCCATGCTGGTCTACCAGCATAATGACCAGCATGGACCAGCATGGACCAGCACTGATAAGATGATAAGATGAACCCGGACGAAAAGCAAAGAGGAATGTTGTCTATTCACTTCTGGTAAAAGTTCCTTCAAAATAAGAGTCCCGATCTTATTACTACCAAAATAAAAGTGCAAAACGAAACTTTACCATTTAAATATTGGCATAAAATGATAATCACTTCTATACAAAGGTAACACATTTTAAATATAGTTAGAGATATTAAAGGTGATTTACAGCATTAATAATGAATATCTAATTATTAGCTGTGAATGGTTTTCATTTTTTAACATTAGAAATGTATTAGTATGGCCAATCCAAGACTTCAATGCTGAAGGGCCAATGGATCTATGGTGGGGGTCAGCACAAAGGTCAAGAAAACCCACATTTGAAAGGAAGACAACGGATGATCAAGAAACTAGTGACTTGCTCAATTCATTTGTGAGGGATCTGTGAAGAACAGGACAACAGCTGCACTACTGGTATTTTGTATACCAGCAATTGAGGGTGGACAAGTTTACTACCACTTAGGTTTAAAATAATTGTGTTAATTACTTATTGTAAAGCCTTTGAACATTCTTTTGTGTCACATGTTCATTATTAAGTTGATGTATAACTGTATAGTATCTTAATTATTTAAAATACAAGGTGACTAAAAATGGCAACCGTATTTTCAGTTTTGGCAACCAAAAGCTGATGCCTGGTTGCCAGCCTGGCAACCACTTTTAAAAGTTAGCGTTGAGCCCTGCATGGTGTGCACAGGATAACGAAAACGTGGTTTTGTCCAGTCCGAAATAATGTCTTACATAAATTGAAACAGCATAATCCTCGCTCACCTCAACATCTGCAACGTGTGACCCTGATTTGTTTTTGAAGTCATATGCCATCTTAAAATGACATCACCAGGTAAGAATGAAAAATAATAATTACAGAATTGATACTTTGAAAGGTTTAACACAAAAATATCATGAATTAACTTACATCAAAATGTCCACTTTTCAGTTTAGCTCAGCGTACAAGTACAATTGTACTTCCGTTTTGGCATTCTAAAATTAAAAAAAGAACATGTGTATCATTAACAGACTGACTAATGAATGACAATTTCACCAATAATAGGTTGAAATTATTCTACTGACAGTATAAACCGAACAATTTAAATTAACGAGCAGTTTTTACTAACTCGGACTATAGCACCAGTGTAAGGTGACACTCAATTGTTGGTTTTAAAAAAGGTACTTGGAATAATCCACACTTTTTAAAAACATTTTTTTGTGAAGGTTCTATATTATTAATCCAGATGTGAGAGACACAGCTACAGCTCCATCAGAACAGGAGAGGAAAATAATGAGATATACAGCTGGGGGGGGGGGCATTGGGGGTCATTAAATGTTATATTATGGAGCCAGGGAGGGGGGTACATATTCAGACAAAACACAACATTTACAAGATTACATTTGTAATTTTAAATGAGAAAAAATATTTTTAGATAAAAGTAATTTTTTTGCCAAAAAAGAAACTTGGATATTCTAAAATGATTAGTATAATTTTATTTTTAAACCTTATCTGTGTTGTTAGAGTTCAAAAGATTGCAATCATTATATATATATATATCTATATACTACGTCTACTGCACACAGACAAAATCTGTAAGAGAAATGCAGTCTATGGTATTTACTTGTCTTAAATATTATATTTAACTATACAGAGCGGGAAGCGCGTGAGCTGAGGTATACCTCAGCTCACGCGCTTCCCGCTCTGTATAGTTAAATTCACTGTGATTGGCTGAGAGACAGGAGATGTTCGACTGATCCAGAGATCTATAATATAATTTATATTATAGGGCTCTGGACTGACCCACACAGCAACCACACGATCAATTAAGCAAAAATGTTTGCCTACGTGAAATACTTGGACGACGGAGTAAAATAAATCGTTCCGACCTCTTATATCAAGGACTTTGACAGGGAGAAATATATACAAAGTAACATTGACACTGTATATTGGGTACGCTGGGAGGACGATTTCTTCAAGGGACAAATATTATTTGTAAAGGGTGAGCGATGGTGTCCTGAATACTGCATTCAAACCATAGCGTTAATAAATGACCAACTAAGATATGCTAGTTACATTTGTTATGAGTTTTGGCTAAAATTGTAGCGTTAACGTAATGGTTCTCCAACTAGCAATTGCTAGTTGGAGAACCATTTAGCTAGTTAGCGGCAAGCAAAATACTTAACCGCTGAGTTAAACAAGCTAACGTTGGAGGCAAGCTAGCGTTAGCTGCAAACTCCCGTTAGCTGCTTGCTCGCGTGTTGCAAGCTAACGTTAGCCGGAAGCTAGCGTTAGTTGCAAGCTATTGCCGCTGAGTTAAACATGTTGCTTTGCGACAGAAGACAAACGACTCAAACAACGAACTTTTATAATATCCCATAATGTACATGTAATACGTATTGCAGATGTTAAGTACTTACACTCAGTGTTATTTCTTCCAGACACATGACAGCGCTTCATGCTATAATGACAGCTCTTAGAAGATTCTCAACCGTTAGACTCTAACGTTATACTCTAACGGTTAGAGTATGCAGACTTCATAAGCCGTATACATATATATGTATATAAACTACCGAAATTAAAGTAAGGTCAAATCATTACCATGGACATTAAACATTAACGTTAGCTTCACTTACACTTACCTTTTGACAGAAACCCAAGAGATTCAGGACTCAACATCAAATCCTCCAAAACGAATCAGAGTTCCACGGATCCAAGAAGATTTTTTGATTTGATCATTGTGAAGGGACTTCCACAGAAATGGATGCTCTAAAAAAGAAATCGGTATGTTTTTCTTATTTTTAAGGAAAATGTTCTGAAAAATTCATCTTCTGCTTCTTCCTCTTCTTCGTCTTCTTCTTCCTGGTGCATGCTGGGAGATTTTCGGAGAGTGAAAGAAAGAGAAGACTGGTTGTGGACTTAAAGGGAACCACTTCCTGGCCTTCCTGACATCCAGGAAAAAGGTGAGATTCAAATCCATGTTAATGCCAGAAGCAATTTATTGTTTTTAACTTTTTAAATATGATTTGGGGCATTTCAGTTTTATTGGAAAGAGGCAGCAGAGATCTACTGGAAACAGTGGAGAGGGAGGAGATGATATGCAGCAAAAGGCCCACCCGGATGGTTGCTGCTCCGTGTGGAACGTGTTCTATCAGGTAAAGCACTTTGGTACCCAGTTATTTTTGAGTTTGAATTTAGCCTTTGGAAGGTAATTTCCAACAGTGCATTGTAAAGACTGAAAGATTTAAAGCTTGACATGATTTGGTCTTTTACTTAAGAGGATGTTTGTCTCTGAACTTCTTTAATGCTTATTTTTTGTATTGATAATATTGTTTTGTTCTTTATTTTTGTAGTGAGAATCACTTTGCAATTGTGTAAGTGCTATATAAATAGTTATAGGCCTACTAATAGTATTGTTGTTACCATCATTACTATTATTAATAATGTTTTCTTTGTTTGGCTGCAGAAAGGATCATGCCAGCCCACATCAAACACCTGATCAAGAACTTGTGAATCTTCAGGCAGAACAGATGAAAACACCTGTTCAAAGTTCCAGTTCCCTGTACATGGAACCATGCCTGTCTGGGACTCTGTTCCACATGTCTTCAGTCAGTCCTGGACCCTATGACTAGGACACTAGTTCTACCAAGGCTTATTAGAGGTAAGCAGTGGTAGGAGAGGAGTGGAGTTATCTTTGTATTTGAGCTGCAAGTAGACAAAGGTGATCAAATGCTGATGCTAATAACGATCCGAGTCATTTGATATTGATTGTCTGCCAATCAGAGGTCGCGTTAACCGAATATTTTCCGTCTATGACGGATTTTTTTTAATAATGACGTACAAATCTGAAAGCAGTCCGTCATTTTGAAAGATTAGAACAAACTTAGAGCAGCGCCAAAGTTTCCCCGCAGCGAGGCTCCGGTGTTATGCTGTGTTATGCATGCCCTCCAAAAAGGAAATTATACCGTTTCCAAACCTAACTGTGCCGTACAAATCATTTAAATGTCTGTGAGTTTTGGCTTAACGCTGTGCACGCTCCCGCGAAAAAATCCTTTTATCTCTCATCAAAGAGGGCAGAAAACATGCATTATTGTACTCTGGAGGGGATTACTCAAAAGTACACAGTAAAAGTACTTGATTGTACTTGTGGTAGTAGTCTAACAAGTACTGAGTCCAACAGTATCACTTTTATTAAGGATGTATCGCTAAAATCATTTGATCTCATCAAATATAGCAGAAGTTGCATGATTTTGTTCTCAGGAGGGGAATTTGAGAGTATTACCCAGAAAAAAGACAGTGAAAGTACTTTTATTGTTGGTGGCAGTCAAACTAGGACTGAGTCAAACAGTGTTAGTTTTTTTAAGAACTCATGGTAAAAATAATTTGTATCGCATGAAGCAGAAAAAACATGCATTTTTTTACTCTTGCGTTAGTGCCGCTTCTCAGCGATTACCGTAAGGCGCTATAAATCGCGCACTCAAAAATGAAGAACTGCTCATTTGACCAAGCAAATTTGAGAGACGGCTGAGTTGACCGCAGTCCCGCGAGGTGCAGCAGCCATGCATAACACGGCGCATGTGAACTGTCCCTCCCCCCCCGTTGACAGTTCACGAGCATGCTTCTCCACCCCCCCCCCCCCCCCCCCCCCCCCCCCCCTCGTCAGAGTTGTGTAAAAGCCGACGGGTAATTCTGCATTTTGACGGAAGTTTTACGACACTGTCCGTCAGAATGACGGACAGCGAAAAAGTCTAGCGCAACCTCTGGTTCACACATACGAGGAATTTTACTTGATGTCATGGTGCAGACATAACATATAAAACAATAAATATAATACAATACAAAAAATCTTTAAGGGCACCGTAATAAAATATAGTTAAATAGCAATAACAAAAATAAATAAAAAATACCGAATCCTTACCCGATTCTTCTATTTCCCAGATAATACAGCTGCACAATTACAACAGGAACTCATCTTTAGACGGTTAATACAGAAGGTACATTTAATATTTGTGTTTTTACCAGTCATAGGGTAACAACAGATTTGACTGGTGGTAGGCTAAAAGGCTGTTTTGTTGATCATTTTATTTTTCATTACATTATAAAGACATTGGAGGATTCCAAAGCTGAGCTGGAAGGGGAAGTCACCACCTACAGGACAGCAAATCTAAACATTAATTTGGATAAACTATTAAACCAGGTATTTTCACAAAGTAAGTAGGCCTACATTTGTTTTTAAATTGCAAGCACATAATAATGACAGTCTTGGATCGATTTTGCATTTTAACTTTCATCAGCAACTACAATAAAAGAAACAGACAAGATGGCAGTGAAATGTGTAAACAATCAGCCCATCAAGATATACACATATGAATTTATACTATTGATTAAATGTTTTTGTCCTTTCTTTGTCTTATTCACATTCTGTAGAAGAACAATCTGAGATACCTGAACAGCGTGAGCCAGCACCCTGGACACCCCAATAATTCCCCTTCAAAGAGCGAGCCACATGGGAAGGTATATATTATTTCCATAGTGGAGCCTTTTTATTTTTGCTCCTCAGTCTCATATTGGTGTCTAGCTTTTATGTATAGGCTACTGTACACATTTTATGTTTCAGATTGTTGTCATTCACTTGCAAGGGGAGATTCCAGTGCGTCCAGAGGTCTGGGCAAAAATAAAAAACAACACGAGGGACTCCATGTTCGTGAAGGAGTTGGCTGTGGCGTTTTGGGGCACCGACACCTTAGGGGAAAGGAGCCTGACTGGAAAGGAATGCCCCACCACCAAGACCACCAGGCAGCCTCTAACAAGTAATAACTATTCTGTTTACAGTTCTGTCATCACATAATTGAATACGATTTGTTAAAACTTTGTTGTTTCTTATTTTCAGTTTGCTTCAAGCAGTGGCTGTACGAGAAATACGTGGAGGACCAAGAAATGCTGGCCGGATTGGCAAAGACCGGAAGATACATAACAGAGAAGATAATGGATATTAACAAGAAAAAAAAAAAAATGTTTATAATTAATTTGTTGCTATTTACATGTTGAATTATATTTGTTATTTCTAAATCAAATGCATCTATTATAGATGATATATTTATTTAGACGTAGGTTTTTTTTGTAATATTATTGTATTGTTAATGTATAATTTATTAAATAAAAATACTGTTATGAACACTATACAATGTCTTTATTTTGATAGTTACCAGAATACATTGTATATGTAATACTAACATAAGCTGGTGATAGATACATTCTGGTCTGCTGGTCACCAGCATGGACCAGCATGGTCCAGCATGGTGTTGTGTTTTGGTCACCAGCATGGACCAGCATGGACCAGCATGGTGTTGTGTTTTGGTCACCAGCATGGACCAGCATGGACCAGCATGGTCCACCAGCATGGACCAGCATGGACCAGCATGGACCAGCATGGTCCACCTGCATGGACCAGCATGGACCAGCATGGTCCACCAGCATGGACCAGCATGGTCCACCAGCATGGACCAGCATGGACCAGCATGGACCAGCTTGGACCAGCTTGGACCAGCATGGACCAGCTTGGACCAGCATGAACCAGCATGGTCCACCAGCATGGACCAGCATGGACCAGCTTGGACCAGCATGGTGTTGTGTTTTGGTCACCAGCATGGACCAGCATGGTCCACCAGCATGGACCAGCATGGACCAGCTTGGACCAGCATGGTGTTGACCAGCATGGACCAGCATGGTGTTGTGTTTTGGTCACCAGCATGGACCAGCATGGACCAGCTTGGACCAGCATGGACCAGCATGGTCCACCAGCATGGACCAGCTTGGACCAGCATGGACCAGCATGGACCAGCTTGGACCAGCATGGACCAGCATGGACCAGCTAATGGTCTCTTCGCGACGAAAAACACCTCAGTACAGCCGTACTCACAGGTAGGCCTTGGCAGATCGCAGACAACTAAAACTAGTACTTGTATAAGCAGGGATGGCTAAAAGTTTGTAAGCAGGAGAGCTAGATGCTAACAGATGCCAGATGCTAACAGGTAGTGCGAGCCTGTAGAAATTGTGACTGCCTCCGATGACAGCGTAGGATCGACTGTCAAATTACTGGATACCTGGTTGCATTACAAAGTGAATATCTATTTCCAGAGAAATATAGAATGTTTGGAAGTGTTTGGAAAGAGCTCAAACACAGATCAATACATAGCAAGCACACCATCTGTCAGGTGTGGCATGACAACATACAGTATCATATCAAACAGGTATTTTAAGCCACTGCAATATTTCACATGTCAAATTCTGACGGCGTGAAAAAGCATGCAGACATCATTGCTGACGTGATAATACCTCCAGTTATTAACTGTTAAATCAAACGTTTATTCATGTTTAGCATTTGTAATGACTCAATAAATGCATTAGATATTATGCATATAGATATCACAATAACTATTTATTTTCAAACACATTAATACAAAAAGAGAAATAAAACATATAGCCTAAATCAAATGTGTAAGATAGAAACAAATGTATAATAATAATGTAATACTCTATTGGAAAGCATTTAACTCTCCTCTTGCTATGAAATAAACAAAGTACTGTAGTAATCAACTATTTCAAATGTATTGTAGTAAGTAGAATCGACAAGGAGTACTGCAGCTAATGATCTGAGTACTTCTACGTTTACTTTAGACGCAGATCTGAGTACTTCTACTTTTACTTTAGAAGCAGATCTGAGTACTTCTACCTCCTCAGTTTAAATGAAATGACTGTAAAAGCGACATTTCCGACGCGTCCCTGAAGGCGGCCCTTTAAGGTGGAGTTTCACGGTGCTGCAGCGGCTCGTCGGAATATCAGTCCAAATAAACTGAACAACCGGAGACTTTCTGACCCCGGTGATCCCCCGGTGACCCCCGGTGATCCGGCTGGTGCTCCGCTGTTCGGTAAGTCCTCTTGTTCAGCCTCAGTTTGTAAATGCTGCTGTTTTAATCTTAGCTGTGCTTTAAAAGGATGCTTACATTATGATGCACGCTTTTCAAATTAAGACACGATGTCTAACTATCTATCATGTTTTTCACGCACAGCCCGCCGGGTATATGATTTTAACTTTGTGGATTTGAGCCTTTATTGGAGAAGAAGTTGTGTTTGCAGTGTTCTTATTATACATCTATGGTTTGCACCGAGAAGCCATTTTGGTGCGTTCAAGTTACATCGGGAGAAAACCGTCAAAAATGAAAATCAGAACATTTCCAAGTAGCAGAGGTGGAAGAAGGACTCAGATCTTGTACTTGAGTAAAAGTAGAAGCACTCAGATCTTGTACTTGACTAAAAGTAGAAGTACTCACTTAATTAAAGCATTAATTAATTAACGCTGACAATTATTTTATGGCGCATTAACAGTTTGAATTATTAAATGTTTGCAAACCAAATGTTACTGCACTTGTGTTCATATAGCAGTACGATTACAATAAAAGTGCATAATACTTTTTTCACTATAGAATTTTTTGTAGAACAATCATGCGATTAATTGACATGAATAACAAATGTTAATCGTTTCCCTGCACTAAAATAAATGTATGTATGACAAACCAAAAACACAAGTGAGACCCTCAAAATTTGCAGAAAACGGACCCCTTTTATATATAGACATTTGTATTCATTGGGATGAACCCCTTGAGATGCACCATCTCGTTTTCAAGGGGGTCCCAACAATAGCAACAACTTACAGACATACATAAACAAAAAGACAAAATGCAAAACATGACACACAAGACAAACCACATACAGTCTGTTAAGTGAAATTCAAGCAATGCACACAATCATTACAATTTGAGACAGTCGAGCAAATCAGTTTCATCAATATCAGTTAATAACAAGTACAGACCAGTTGAAAGTGAGATAACAATGCATGTTTAAATAAACCCAATGATGCAAGAGATCTAATAGCAGCAGGTAAAGTATTCCAGTCTGTTGGGGCTTTGAAAATGAACGCTCTTCTGCCAATCCATTTTTTTGCAGAGGGGACAGAGAAATATATCTGGACAGAATGTCTAACTTGATGATTTGGTGAGTAGGGTACAAAATACTGCTTTAAATAAGGGGGATAGTTAAGATAAATGCATCAGCTGGAGCCAATGCATGTGTCTTCTTACATTTAAAGAAGGCCATTTAAATTGGTTATACATTGTGCAGTGATGTGTACGAAAAGGACAACCAAGAACAAATCTGCATAGTCTATTGTAGGCTATGTTGAGTGGAGCAAGATCTGATTTATGTGCATTTTGGTAGACAACATCACAATAGTCCATAATCGGAAGAATCAGTTGAGAAGCAATTCTCTTTCGGACACTGAGCGTAAAACAATTGCGAGAGCGGTGTAAAACACCGATTCCGTAATTGACTTTTTGTATTACATGCTTTATATGTAGTTTAAATGAAAGTTCAGAATCTAGCCATACACCAAGATATTTAAAGCTATCAACTTTATGCAGAGAAGTGCCATCCTTACATGTTATTACTACATTAGGTTTGGATTTGAGCTTCTGCCTGGTACCAAAGACCATGATATAAGATTTTGTTTTGTTAAGCAGTAGTTTATTGTGTGATAGCCAGTCCTGTAAGATATTAAAATCCGATTGAAGAGAGATCTGAATTTGTGAGAAATCTGATTTGGATGTATATATGACAGTGTCATCAGCATAAAGGTGAGTACAACAATGAATGAGACAAGAAGATAAATCATTTATGTAAATGGAGAACAGAAGTGGGCCCAGAGTTGATCCTTGGGGTACACCCTTTTGTTGGATCAACAGATCAGACTGTTTTCCATTAAGTTGTTAAGCCCCGAGCCTGTTTTTCAGGTCTCAGGCTCGAAAATGACATTCCCAGAACAAATGACCATATATTTTCTTCTAAAAGGGTTAAATTAATAATCTTTTTTCTCAAAGCAAGGTTACACCTGTGAGTTGGATGTAGAAGTGTCAGAATCAATATAGATGTTTTTATTTTAAAGTAAATTCAGATTGAACACAGTAAAAAAATGTAAATACTTATAGTGAAAACCACCCTTGAATGATGGGATGGTAGACTAAAAGCTTTAGGAATCCAAACTACAACATATAATAAGTACCCTGTATCAAGATTGATACAAAACAAGTGAAATGTCACCTTTTTAGAGAGTCATTTGGGTGGATTTGACCTATCTTGGTCGATTTTGCTGATTTATAACGCTCTCTCTAACCGTCAGAGCCAATGGAATCAAGGGGAACTCCCACATACTCCTTATTTGGTAATTTGTGTGTGTGAGACTGCCGCATATCCAAGACCGGAAGCTGCGATAACTCTGGTGGCTACCATGCAGCTAACTTTTACTCTCCGATTTTTACATAAAAATGGAATTATGGATTATAAATAAAAACATTTATTACACAGAAACATTATCAACCTATGGATTAACCGATTCAGCCGCGTTTTGTCTCGTTTTAATGCCATTGAACAAGTCTTTTGATCAGATTGACAGCTACGGTGAGACGATCTCCCGTAAAAGCTCCGTAAAGGTACGTGTTGTGATGTCTGTGTTTGCTTCCCCTGTCAAGAGTTCGGATCACTTAGTGATGATATATATACCTAAATAATCTGTGGAACCTCAGCTTTAATCGGATATCTTGTATGTGCACAGAGCTCAGTCTGCATTACGAAGAGGATAAAGAAGTCATAGCTCAAAGAAATTCATCCGAACGAACACAAACATTATTTAACAATAACAGCACCTCGGGGAAGTATTGCAATAGTAGTGGGCTCTAACGTGCCACTGAAGAAGTAGTGACGTCACTGTAAAATTTAAACAAACCACACAACTGAATGAGCCAGGCGGGTGCCCACCAGTAGTAGTACACATACTGTTTCAATCACATTAGTATGCATGAAAAGTGACAGGTGGTGTGACAGGTCAAACCTCTCCCTACTTATGCAAATGAGCTAAGTCCCGCCTCCCATTGTTCGAGATCCTTTGATGTGGGTACAATTATGTTAAGGAGCTAAGTCCCGCCTCCCTTTGTTCGAGATCCTTTGATGTGAGGGGGTGAGGTGTTATAACAGGTAGGTGTGAAAAGCCCCCTGGGTAGCGCCTTTGTTGTCTAATTATTTGATGTGTTGATTAAGGCATTCTCTTTGAAGTTATGTTGTGTGGCCCCTGTCCCCTCACACCCCTTTGTAGTCTAGTCCTTTGATGTGAGGTGTTATAGCAGGTAGGTGTGATATAAGCCTATGATGTTAATCTAGGTGTCTCTTTGAAGTTATGCGTGAGACTGTCTACCCGCCCCCTCCCAGCCCAGGGCTCTCCCCCCTTTTCTCCACCCCTTCCTGTGGCTATGACGCCAGCAGATAGTGGGGGGTGGAATTAGATGAAGATAGAAATATGCTCAAACTAAATAAAAAGACAGTAATTTCCACTTACCAAGTCACCTTTTTAAAAAAGAAAAATGGCAAGAGACGCCTCGAATGGGGTTTAATCAGCCTGTGACAACTTACCGCCATCCGTCCGGAGCGCCAGTCAAGAAACGAATGCAGCAGCAGTGCGGGATTCAGACGCATACAGCCAAAGATCTGTGCACAAACTTATCTCGTGCCAGAGCACATGGTGTAGTCCAAACGATAGCTGGGGATTCTTGGTAGTGTAGTGTCTTCTGCCATCCTTTACTCAGAAAAAACATTTGTTTCTCCAAATCGAAGGGGAAAAATACAAAAGCATTGCACACAATTTAAACCAATCAATGTTGTGTAATTAACAAGGATAATCTGGTGTTTTTTAGTCGATGAGTAGTGCAGATATCACTGTAAAATCAATCGACAGTAAGGGGAATACTTACTTCCGGGTGTACAATTCTCCGTTATCCAATGAGAATGGACGCTCACATTTTCTTTAAGGGCAGCCGACACAAACGAATGCCGTGCTTCCATGAGCGTCAAATCCCGCCGCAGATGGGAATACATTGCAATCAGTTGAAAGCTATTTGCGTCCCTTTATGACGCTGAAGGAGCCTAGGAGCGTCACAACTGGACGCCACGGACACTGACCAAACGTCGCTCCTGGACGCTTAGGGAGTGAGAGTGTGTTGACACATCATACATGCAGTCCAAGAGTTCATTCTGTATGGTGCTTGATGTCCCTTTGAAAACAAGCTGAGCTTCGTAGTGCCGTCGAAGCCTGGAATCGCCCTCACACATTGTCTCGAAAATTGACCTGAATATCCCTGGATTCAGAGAGTCCGCCGACTCGTTGTGGCCCCGCAGTGCTGTCTCACATTTCCCACACAGTTTAATACAGGTGATGATCCGACCAAGCACGTACCTGTTTTCTTCCACCTTCCTATTATGATCATCAATGTCTGTAGGCGCTGTCAATCTGAGCTGCAACATTCACCCTTCCAAGTAATCCCAATTTTACGGCATTTTCCAAATGACTGTTGCTGCTCTCATGCTTCATTGTCCTCTCCGAAAGATGCTTTAAGTCCTTGTAACCTGTCCTCGACCAAGTACCTTGATCTTCACCAAAAAGCAGGCAAGGAAAGCAAAAGAGGGAATTATTCTGGATGCTCGCCGTTAGCCATTTCTTTTTAGCAAACCACTCAGCGTTAAACCCACGTTTAACTTTGCCCGCAGTCTGGACCATTTGGAAATCCGGTGGATGGTGGGCACCGAGGCGCTTTACCTCGAGTTTCTCTCCGAGACTAAGTGTCTCAAATGTGTGCTCCAGTAAATGGTCAACTTCATTCATTTTCTTTCAGTTTTTTATTTCTTTTAATCGCTGGTGATTTTAGCTATATGCTGCTCTCTCGTCTCCTCTTCAAACTACACGTGACGTTTCGCAGCACTGCACACGTGACGTACTTACAGCCAATCAATTCGGAATTATGTGAGATAACGTATGGTTGGGATGGCAGCTCTATGCCCCTATGATCATTATTTTTTTGCCACACACATTAAATAGAAAAATACTCTGAGCATGCGCAGTGTAGTTTTTACAGTCACCGTTCACTTAGACAGTGAGAGGGAGGGGCAGGATCGGGTTTTGTCCCACATGGCTCTAAACAGCTCAAAACGGCACTGTAGACACTAATTAGAAGAACACAGACTAAAACAGTAATGTACAGACGAATCAGATGATTAAACATGATCTTAAAATATATGTTATATATATATATATATATATATATATATTTATTTTTTTGTAATCATTATTTGTAATACTTTCTGCTGACACTAGGTGGGGCTGTGCCCCACCTGCCCCTAATGACCCGTCGCCACTGCCTGTGTGGTAGTCTGGTCAAAAGTGGTCTTCAATGGCATTAAAACGATAAAAACGATGCTGAAGTTAATCCATAGGTTAATCCAATGTGTCTGTGTCCCTTTGAAAAGATTTCTGATAATCCATTAGCAATAAATCAGCTTTTCGGTTTTTAAATGTCAGACCTATAGACAGCTTCACTTTGGAGCAAAACTGTGTGCGCGAAGCGCCATCTTTTTTTTAACATGAGTGTGTGCGGGGAGATTTCCTTTCGATTCTATTGGCTCTAACGGTCAGAAAGAGATTTCACATGTCAAAATCGAAGAAGGGGGGCCAGAGATTAGACTCTGTTGCTCCTTTGAAAAAGAAGAAAATAAAACAACTTAGATTAGCTCCATGGCATAATGCCGAAACCCGCAAAATAAAGCAAAAGTCGAGACAACTTGAAAGGATATGGCGTTCCACTAAACTTGAAGAATCTCGTTTAATTTGGCATATTACTCTCAATGAATATAAGAAAGCACTGCGTAAAGCGAGAGCAGCCTACTACTCTTCATTAATAGATGAGAATAAGAATAATGCAAGATTTCTTTTCAGCACTGTAGCCAGGCTGACAGAAAGCCACAGCTCGATTGAGCCTTCTATTCCCATAGCACACAGTAGTAATGATTTTATGTGCTTTTTTAACGATAAAATTGTTACTCTTAGAAACAAAATTAATGACCTCTTGCCTTTGACCAGTATAGTGTTATCAACAGCTCCCGGAAACGTAAGTTCTAATATTACACTAGATAGTAAACTAGAATGCTTTTCAGCCATAAACCTTGAACAATTAAATTCAATGATTCTCTCTTCTAAACCATCAACGTGCATGTTAGACCCAATTCCAACTAAGCTGTTGAAGGAAGTTTTTCCATTAATTAGCACTTATTTATTAAATATTATGAATATGTCTCTATTATCAGGCTATGTTCCACAATCATTCAAAGTAGCAGTGATAAAACCGCTTCTTAAAAAGCACAACCTCGATCCAGAGGTTTTAGCCAATTATAGACCTATTTCCAATCTTCCGTTCCTCTCAAAAATTCTTGAGAAAGCGGTCGCAAAACAGCTGTGTGATTACTTAAAAAACAATGATTTATTTGAAGATTTTCAGTCTGGCTTTAGAACACATCATAGCACAGAGACAGCTCTGGTTAAAGTCACAAATGACATTCTAATAGCCTCTGACAAGGGACGTGTCTCTATTCTTGTTTTGCTCGATCTCAGTGCTGCATTTGATACTATCGACCATGATATCCTATTGCAAAGACTAGAGCACTTAGTTGGCATACAGGGAACTGCTTTAGACTGGTTTAGGTCCTATCTATCTGAACGCTCTCAGTTTGTACGTGTCAATAATGAATCTTCCACGCAAACCAAAGTTAGCCATGGAGTGCCACAGGGCTCAGTGCTCGGACCTATTTTGTTCACATTATATATGCTTCCGTTAGGCAATATTATAAGGAATCATTCTGTACATTTTCATTGTTATGCGGATGATACTCAACTATATTTATCAATCAAGCCTGATGAAATTAATCATCTAAATAAAATTCAAGACTGCCTTAAGGACTTAAAAACGTGGATGACCTTAAACTTTTTGATGTTAAACACGACCAAAACTGAAGTTATTGTACTTGGCCCGAAGAATCTACGAAACAAATTATCTAAGGATATATTAACCATGGATGGCATTAATTTGGCCTCCAGTGAGACTCTAAGGAATCTTGGTGTTATATTTGATCAGGATTTATCCTTTAACGCCCACATAAAATCAATTTCAAGGACCGCCTACTTCCATCTACGTAACATTGCAAAAATCAGGCATATCTTGCCTCAAAACGATGCAGAGAAACTAGTCCATGCATTTGTTACTTCAAGGCTGGATTATTGTAACTCTTTATTATCAGGGTGTACCAAGAAGTCAGTCAAGTCGCTTTAGCTGATTCAAAATGCTGCAGCTCGTGTACTAACCAGAGTTAGGAAAAGGGACCACATTACTCCTGTTCTGGCTGCCTTACACTGGCTCCCTATAGAACACAGGATAGAATTTAAAATTCTTCTTCTCGCCTACAAAGCCCTTAATGGGCAGGCGCCATCTTACCTTAAAGAACTCATTATACCCTACTGTCCTACTAGGGCATTGCGTTCCAAGAATGCAGGGTTGTTGGTTGTTCCTAGAGTCTCTAAAAGTACAATGGGAGCCAGAGCCTTTTCTTATCAAGCTCCACATTTGTGGAATCAGCTTCCAGTTTGTGTTCGGGCGGCAGACACCCTATCCGTTTTTAAGAGTGCGCTTAAGACCTTCCTTTTTGATAAAGCTTATAGTTAGGGCTGATTAGATTCAGCCCCTAGTTTTGCTGATATAGGCTTAGTTTGTCGGGGGACATCTTACTTCTTCCTTCTCTCTGTCTATACCTGTGTACTCTCATGTTCCGATTAACCCAGCTTCCCCAAATGTCTTTCTTTTTGGTGTCTGTATACGCCGGGATCCGGAGTCATGGATGATCCTGCGCTCCTCTGTCCTGGATCTTGAGTCGTGGCTGTGGTCCTGGATCATAGGTCCTGGATGGATATCCTCGTGGATTCATCTTCCTATTATACACACATGCATTTCCAAACATTTGGACTACCTATGTTGCAAATGTATTATCTTTTCAATGTACACACGGCATCTATTGCACGTCTGTCCGTCCTGGGAGAGGGATCCCTCCTCTGTTGCTCTCCCTGAGGTTTCTCCCATTTTTCCCTTTAAACTGTGGGTTTTCTTCGGAAGTTTTTCCTTGTACGATGTGAGGGTCTAAGGACAGAGGGTGTCGTATTGTCATACTGATATATTGTACAAACTGTAAAGTCCACTGAGACAAATGTAACATTTGTGATATTGGGCTATATAAATAAACATTGATTGATTGATTGATTGAGATGAGGAAAATCCACCCAAATGACCCCAGAAGTGTTTTTTTCTTGCTAAATCTGTCTAAAAAGGTCATATTTCACTTGTTTTGCATCAATCTTGATACAGGGTACTTATTATATGTTGTAGTTTGGATTCCAAATGCTTTTAGTCTACCATACCATCATCCAAGGGTGGTTTTCACTATAAGTAATTATTATTTTTTGGACGGACACAATAATTAAATTGTTTTTACTGTGTTCAATCTGAATTTACTTTAAAATAACAACATCTATATTGATTCTGACACTTCTACATCCAACTCACAGGTGTAACCTTGCTTTGAGAAAAAAGATTATTAATTTAACCCTTTTAGAAGAAAAGATATGGTCATTTGTTCTGGGAATGTCATTTTCGAGTCTGAGACCTGAAAAACAGGCTTGGGGCTTAAAAGGTTAAGAGGTTAATCACCGAAAAATGCAATTACGATAGAAATTGTCCCCTGTCAAAAGTTTCTATGGTGTTCTACTTAAGCTCAAGGTCATGGCTTCTTCATTTGTTTTTTTCGAGAGGTTTTGACAATTCTTCATAATTTATTGGGTCTTTAAAAATTCAAAAATTGCCTGAACAATTTATCAGATGTTATGATAGTGATTAACTAACATAATGTTCAAAGCCTTTACGCGCTTGTAAAATATTTCGAATGGATCCATGTTTCTTAGAGATTTACAATTTAAAAAATGTTACACATTGCTCAGTTGCATCTTAAATTAATATTAATATTTCCAACTCTTACATGATGTAAACCCCTTTTATGTGGCATATACTATTTACTCTTTTATATCCTCTATACCCTGCCCTTCAAAGAACAGAGAATAGTAAGGTGTAAAAGGTTTTGGGTTTTCAAAGTCTCTGTTAACTAACTCAAACTCTGTTTTCTGTCCCACAGACTGAAGAGCGCAGCAGACGATGCTCTAAAACACCAAAGAAGTGTCTTGTTTTCCTCTGCAAAAACCCGAGAAATCAAATATATCAGGAAGAGGCAAGACCGGAGCTCAGCTCCCATTGGCTCACACATAACTCGAGCCCTGCATGCGGCGTCTCGTCGCTACGGTTCTCTCTCTCTGTGTTCCTGAGAAAGTGTGTGTGAGCTCCAGCTCTACTGATCCATCATCTGTGTGTCTGGATAAACCTCTGAACGGACTCTGTGCTCTTTTTTCTGGAGCGTTTACCTCGGACTATAGGAGTTAGCTTAGCATGCTAGCTGGAAACACGTTAGCAACACTAGTCAGATTGAGAGTTTGACGGAGAGAGAAACGGTGTGTTTAACGGAGTCAGCAGGGAAAGGTGATCTAGGAAACATGAGTAAAGTCCAGATGCTGCTGTCGTTGAAGAAGCAGCGACTCACTGCTGCTAATGAAGATATATTTGCTCTGTTTGAACAAACAATAGCAGAGCTCGAGGAGGAGCTGTCTCTTTCCAAAGAGGAGAACGAGAGACTCCAGAAACTACTGGACGCTGTTTTACAGCCTCAGCTTCGTATACACAGAGCAGATGTCCAGCAGCTGGTGGTGGTTAAAGAAGAGCCTCTCCCTGACCAGCAGGAGGGGAGCACCAGTCTGGACCAGGAGGACCCAGAGCCCCCCCCACACATTAAGCAGGAACAGGAGGGAGAGCAGCTTCAGGAGCTGGAGGATGCTGATATCACCAAGTCCACTTTCACTCCTGACCCTGTGAAGAGTGAAGATGATGAAGAGAAACCTCAGTCCTCTCAGCCTCATCAAAGACAAACTGATCACATGGAAACAGAAGCTGATGGAGAGGACTGTCGAGGACCAGAACCAGCCAGCAACTCAGATCCAGAGAGTAGTTTACAACCAAAGACTGAGGACCACACTGGAGACTCTTCTGAAGACACTGATGACTCTTCTGAACCTGACACTGATGAACCTGACACTGATGACAGTGCTGATTGGAAGGAGACCAGAGAACCTGCCTCAGGCTCAAACTCACTGAAAAATAGACAAGAATCTGTCAGTGATCCCCGACATAGTGCTGGAAAGAACCCATTCAGCTGCTCAGTCTGTCAGAAAACTTTTTCACGGAGTGGAAGTTTAAAGAGACACATGAGAATCCACACAGGAGAGAAACCCTTTCGCTGCTCAGTCTGTGATAAAACTTTTTCACGGAGTGGAAGTTTAAAGACACACATGAGAATCCACACAGGAGAGGGAGCACACAGCTGCTCAGTCTGTGAGAAAGCTTTTTCATGGAGTGGAAGTTTAAAGAAACACATGAGAGTCCACACAGGAGAGAAACCCTTTCGCTGCTCAGTCTGTAAGAAAGCTTTTTCACAGAATATACATTTAAAGAATCACATGAGAATCCACACAGGAGAGAAGGCATTCAAATGCTCAGTTTGTGAGAAAGCTTTTTCACAGAGTGGAAGTTTAAAGACACACATGAGAATCCACACAGGAGAGAAGGCATTCAAATGCTCAGTTTGTGAGAAAGCTTTTTCACACAGTGGAAGTTTAAAGACACACATGAGAGTCCACACAGGAGAGGAAATATACAGCTGCAATGTTTGTGACAAAAGATTTAAATGGCGTAATCTTTTCAAAAGGCACAAGTGTGTTGGTCGTCAGTCCTCACAGCTTAATGAAAATAACGGAGAGGCAGAGCCTCCAATCAGCAGCTCAGCTGAACACATGGAAACAGAAGCCGATGGAGAGGACAATGAATAAGTCTTATGACAGTTCACACGTGAGAGAAATCTGTCTGTGGACAATATGTTTCATGTTTTTGTCATTCTGATGTATACGTTAACCACTGACTGTTGATGAACCACTGCTCATTTAAGGTGGACTGACCTTTACAATGGACCAGCTAGTCTTAGTGTCTTAATGCAAACGTTTTGTAAAATGACGCGAGACCAACAACGTGCTGTTGGGCTGTGTGCTCTCTGCAGGACGGTGTCTGTACTCAAAGGTTGTTTATGGTATGAGAGCTTCACTCTGCTTTTGTTGTCCAAACGACGCCAACAGAGCGATACGTCTTCTTTCCAGCAGATGGCATACATGTTACATCATCCAGTTCAACTGTCATCCACATAGTAATGATTCAAAACAGCAATGTGTGAGATATGGCTAGTAATTGACTCACAATCTCAACAGAATGTGAAGAGGTTACAGTCTTGCGGTTATGTCCAAGATGTTGTTTTATGTTGTTGTAAGAGATAATAGGGATTGATGCAGACAATAACCAGAAGATAGTCTGGATAGAGCCTTCAAAGAACCAGAAAGCGTTTTGAAGATTATTAGGGATATAGAAAGAATACAAATATTACAAATTATTATACTTTTTGCAGTGTCAACATCTACAAATGTAAAAGTATTCATTATATTTGTTATAATTATGTATTTTTCAATTTGTTCATCACCTTAGTATTGAAGCTGATAAAGTTGCAGCTGTTTTTAATAGCAGTATTGGCTATACTGCTTGGTAGTTTATATTTTGTTGAAATACGAAGTAATTCACGAGTTGATTTTATTTTTTATAAAAATCAGAATTTGTAAAATAAAATTGTGCCATAAAAAGACCGGAGGAAAGGCCCGTGCCAAGGCTAAGACCCGCTCCTCCCGGGCCGGGCTCCAGTTCCCCGTCGGCCGTGTCCACAGGCATCTGAGGAAGGGTAACTACGCCCACCGTGTCTGTGCCGGAGCCCCGGTGTACCTGGCCGCTGTGCTGGAGTACCTGACCGCTGAGATCCTGGAGCTGGCTGGAAACGCCGCCCGGGACAACATGGGTTCATGCGATAACCTCTCTGTTATTAATGGCTAATATAGATTGGAAATCTGTTCTTAATACACCGCCTCCGACTCCCTTTTCCTGGCACTACACTGGTGACCTTGACTTTTCCGGGAAATTAACGAGCATAGCTGAACGCGATGTTTTCATAAAGCTGCCGGAATTCTGGGAGCACGCCGCGGAGGCATGGTTCGCACATGTGGAGGCGCACTTCGCCTGACGACAGGTCCGTGACGGGGACCTGAAATACTACCATGTGGTAGCAGCGCTGGGCAGCTCTGCGTCGTCCAGGTTGGTGGGATTCATCGCAGCCCCCCCACACCATGGCAAATATGAGGCGATTAAGGCCCTTCTCCTTAAGACATTTAGCTTATCTGCTAAGGAGAGGGTCCGCCAGATACTTGACATTCAAGGCCTAGGAGACAGCAAGCCATCCCAGCTAATGTAGAGAATGCTAAATCTGCTAGGGGGGGATGATCCCCGGATTTTATTCACGGAGATTTTCTTGCGTCACTTGCCTCCCCGGGTCCAGACGGCGCTTATGGAACGCCCTTTGCGCCACAATTCGCACTATTTGCGTTATTCGCGCGGATTAACGGGGAGGTCCGTTTATTCGCGCGAAACTACGCGCGAATAAACGGGGAGGTCCGTTTAAGTTCAAAGTCTCAGTAACCAATCAGTGAAGAGCAAAACCAGACCAAAGCAATCTGTAGATGAAAAGTTCCTGACATTGTGAGGCTGTAAATTGTACGTTATTCCAGATTCAGGGGACTATGTATTAATTTGGCTTTCAATATAATACATATATCAATCAATATAACCTGCCTTCATTGTCTTTTAAAATAAAATCGCCTTACCTTATTTTACTGAAGTGAAGGGTATTTATGTCTCCTTAAATCACCTTTTAAATGTACTTCTTATATGGCATGGTGTAACACAGGGGTACTCAAATACAAATCTTAAAGGTCCAAAATAAATGTTTCAATAAGACAAAGGTCCGTTTATCACGGTCATTCAAACTTTTAAACAATTACAACAAGATTTTTAACACGAGGTTGCAAAAACAAAAATAATCTGTATGCAGCAGTTTTCATTGTTATTGTGTCTGTGCTTGACCCCTCAGAGTCGCAGTGTAAGAGCTGCACAGTTATGAATAAAGGCAGCTGCACCCTCTTTCATTCAGCATTCCCATTATTAATTAATAAATGTATTCCCCCTTGTGTGTCCACTGAGGTTCGTCAGGCCCAACACATCTTCAACAAACTCCCCCTTTGCCTCATCATAAAAACTCACAAACACCAGCAACTGAGCATTGTCAGTGGTGTCAGTGGACTCACCCACAGCTAAGGAAATGCACTGTGCATTTTTTATTCCATCACAAAGCTGATGAATCAAATCACCAGCCAGTATTTATGTTCTTCTGGTTGCTGTGGAATCTGAGAGGGGGATTTGCTTGATTTTACCTGTTATTTCCTCTTTGTGTTTGCCTTCATCATGGTCTCCATCACTTCAGTCATGCATTATTTTATACTTCAGTTATTATCCAGTGGAAAGTCCTTACCTACTGGCCTAGTTCAATCAAAGTGGTTACTTTTTTTTGGCTGGGCAGTGTAGTTTTACACACCGTCTTATTTGACTTTCTCAGGACTTAAAACAGTTTTTTGGGGGCAGACCCCCTCAAAGAAAAAAATATATTTACACACGTAAGGTCATCATCTTAATAGTTGTGTATGCTCATCCGTGAGCAGAGCATCAAGTTGACATGTCTATTACAGCTGAATGCGGCGATTACCATCTTGTTCAGCAAAACGCCTCACAAACGTATTAAGATCAACAGCTTTAGTGCGTTTTGATTGAATGCTGAGTACAGCCAACCTGACAGTCTCTTCTCTGTCAGTGTAGACCGCAAATACCTCATTCCTTCAGCGCTTGGGTCCGAATGCTTCTCGTTTTGCGCCGTCCAGTTCAAAATGAAATCGCCGCCAATCGTATGTCCACGCTCGCGCCAGGACCGGGGGAGGGGTTACATGACGTGCATCTTGTGCTGCATTCACTTGCACTCGGACATTAGAGACTTTCTCTCATAAATGTCCGATGAGCCACAACTTTTCTTTCAAAACAAAGCTGCCAACTGGGGTGGCAGCTGGGGTGGCAAGGCCTATTTTTAGGGTGTCAGTTGCCACCCCGGTAGGTGAAACTAGGCTACTAGCTACAGTACAGATGGAACTAGATGAGCTGTTAACTCTCGCTCTGAATTTATTTATTTAAAATTCTCGCTCTGACTTAGACAGGTTGAAAGAGACACACACATTTTTCCCACCCGCATTCCGCGAAGACCCGCCCTACTGTGCCTCTGATTCGCAGATTGTTTGGGGGAAAAAAACGCTGACTGGATGCTGAATGTGATTGGACCAAAGCGTTGACACACACAGGTGGAACACAGTGGAACAGTCAGACATGCAGAGCGCTGTTTGCAGTGGACATAGCGGATAATTTTTGACTCGTTGCGAATGCGTTGTGGCGATGTCTCACATATAATACAGAGAGATAATACATATGAAAAGTATAATTTGCTCAGAGTCCGGAGACAGTGGTGGTTCGGTCCGGATCCGGACCGGAGTCCGTAGTTTGAGGATGCCTGGTGTAACATATCAAAAATGTTCAGTCTCTGGTCTTGCTAGAAATGCAATGTCACTCACCTTAGAGCACTGTCTTATGAGATACTTAGCTTAGAAATCAGATTTTTGGAAAACTTAAAAACTCTTGTGAAAACACAGATGTACTCATGTCATGCATTTTTTTTGGTGTTTCAGATTTGGTTTACCAACGTTTTTGGTTCACAAAAGTAGTGAAATATATGAATTACACTATAGGCCAATATAAATGTGTTGTTCATGTCTCAAATGAAAATGTGTAAATTAGAATTGGAGTAAAATAGTTCTATCACTCTACTTTCACCACAGAAAAGTTACATCAGGACTGATTCATGACTTCATATTCCATACTGAGGTTCATGTGATGTGTACAAATACAAATTGAGCATTACAACTTTTTTTTTCAACCAAATATTTATGTTAACATAAGAAACTGTAAAATCTCAATGTTTACAATACAGGGTTCATACACTTTTTCACCAATGATTTTAAATGACTCTTTCATGTGGCTAGCATAAACTGCCTCGCCCATATTCAAAATATTGAATATGTTACAACACAGTTTGCATTTAGCACGTCTTGGGTCAATGTCTTTTGATAACCACAATTACTTTTTCTTTAGAAGCCATACATTGTTGAAACTGCACTTCCCTGGCATCTTTATATCAAATAGTAGCTCCTGTAGACTAGAGGGCGTGATTGTAAACATCTCTCACCAGCGAAATACTGCCACAGTTGTCATTTTACGTTTCATTATACGATACAGTATTTATTATCATTATAGTATTACTATTTCGGCGATTAGATAACATATAAATTATATTTGATGCAACTTTAGTTATATTTCCATGACTTTTCCAAAACTTTGGGAAAAATATTGCATTCCATGACTTTTCCAGGTTTTTAATGACTGTACGAACCCTGACAATATCAGAACTTTCTCAACCAACTATTCATTATAAACGTAAAGACAGGGGGAGCAGTGCCATGGTCTTTGTCTTTCTTCCAAGATAGTGGGTCTGGCTGCTGTGTAGGTGGGGGTGATGGTGCATGGTGCATGGGCTGCTGGTGGCTGTGTCGGCGGGAGGGAGGTGTGCTATGCGAGACTTCTTTGCTGGCTGGGTTGATTGTGATGGCTGTGGTGGAGGCCTTTGTACCGAGGTTTATCTTAATCTTGTGGCAGGCACAGATGGAGGTGGAGGCTGCTGTAATGATGCTGGTCCTCTGGTCCTTGGTGGTGATGGCTCTGGTGAAGGCCCTTGAGCCACGGTAGATCTTGACCTGGGTGCAGGCACAGATGAAGGTTCTTGCAGCTGTGAAATCGGAAAGAAATACAGGACAATAATTACTACTAAGTTCATTAAAATATAAAGTTCAAGTGGAATCTCTCTCTCTCTGTGATGGTGACCTTTACTCCATGTATTAAGGTGTCCTCTGTCCTGTCTC
>NW_022991721.1:0-107199 GCF_902827175.1 Gymnodraco acuticeps | reverse complement strand
GAGACACAAGCATGGCTGTAGGCCTACCAGGTTCTTTTGAAAACCTTTTGGTAAACCAGAGTGGATCTACAGCTTAATGAACAAGTGGGCAGGGAAACGGAGCTCCACAATGGTTTTTACCAGAAATACGACTGGACTTTCAGAGTTATTAAACTCTTCTTGAGTAAAGAAAGGAGGATGGATTTTGTGTTCAAATAATCAACGTTTTGGTGAGTAAAGGTTACAGTGACTTTTCTTTAAAAAAAAATGGTATTTAGTTATATAAAGTCATTTTATGAAGTAAATATTAATGCTTATGCTAGAGATTATTTACTTAAGGCGTAGGTGTGAAATGCGCGGCCTGCTACCGACTAAAACCAGCTAATATTCCACTTGAATTTGTTTTCAGACAAGAAAGTAACAATTGGTTATGGAGAAGGTACATTAGTGGGATTTTGAACACAGCCTGAAACTCAGCTTTTCTGCAAACATTGAGAAGAAGGATATCCATTGTTTGGGGAGTTTTGGAAATTGTATGTATGGTCACCACTGAATCTGGAATATTAATCATCAGTCTTATTTCCAGCTGCCGTTTTCCACTAAAATGCGATTTCTAAACCCTATTTACCTGGTGGAGACCAAAACAGGGCATACAACAGAGTGAAGATTGGGCTTGGAAAACAATGAGATGGAAAACAATGGGTACCAATGTTTCAACAGATCTAATGATGTGTATATAAATGACTGTTTGCTTACACATTCTCCGTGAGGGGAATTGTTTTGCTGCCAAAATTATCTATTAATGGGCTTCTGTTTTTGACTTAATCACAAAAGATGAGAGTGAGGGGAGGCATTTATAACACTGTATAACAGAGGTCTGAACTCCAGCAGCGTTGAAGCAGCTGGAGGGTAATGAGAGGGAGCTGCCTCCCCCTGCTGAGCCCCACATCACTCATCTCAGTGCTGCGTATCACACAGCAAGACTTTCATCTGCTCATTAAACCCATACATGACTTCATCTTAATGACTTTCCCTGCTGTTTGGAACTAAAAGACAGTTTATATCTTAGTGATGGGAAAACCTGGCCGTGTCCTTTACAGTCTTCTAGGTCAGGAGGAGGAGGAGCACTGTGGCTGTTTCCCGGGTTATTATGGGCTTTTCGCCTCTTGCAATTATCTGCCAGATTGCTGGGCCACTCCTTTCGGTTTCAAACTGAAGAAAGCCGTTTTTGTTTTTGTGTCCTCTCCCTGAGTCAGCAGTCTATTTGCAGTAACAGGGTGTATTTAGTGGGAGATTTCCTTTTTTAATACAGCGCTATGACAAAAGTGGTTTACATTTTATTGGCTACTATATGGGGAAGGAAGAGAATCATAGATTGATTTGGTTTTCATTTCTGGCCTCAAGGCAATACAAATTCAACATTTAAAAGAGTGTTATTTTGAGGTGAAATGTCTTGTCCAACAACCTCCCTTTTAGAAAGCAAGGTAAGCCTTGATGAGTTTCAGGGCCTGGATATAACTGACATTAAACTCTATGTAAATAGAACATGTTTGATGGTGTGGCTGAAGGCGTATCCATCACACTGGTCATTATATGTAGCTGAGCCCACCATCACGTCTGTGGAAGATCAACCAGTGATGACACTATACATGGATCATAAAAACTCATGAAGAGCACACCTGGTAGTTATACCTCAGTTTTTAATTACAAGTGCACAACTGGTTGTTTGATCATACAGGTCACTCACATGAAGAAGAAAACATTACATCTCAACAGTTACAGTAGCTTACTGTAGATGCCTTTGGGTTCTGTAGGACACAGCATTGCTTAAGGCAATATATCATTTATACATACTGTAGTCTACACTTTTACATTTACAGAGAATCCCTGGAATGCTGGATTGACAGGACAGCTTCACTTAGAAAACCCTGACGTGTGGTGGACCTGTGCTTTGGTTCCTTCAGGAAAAACTATTGGGTCCATTAGTAGAGGACAACAGAGCACACGGCAGAACATCATGTCAGCAGGAAGGATGGGACTTTGTTACACGCTCTGTTTTGAAGGACATTGACAACCCTGGGATTGTCAAGGGTTGTCTACTTTTATATTGAAGTAATTCTTCGATTTAATTTGGCCTTGATCACTGCTTACAGAACGGTTACACACAGGGGCTGCGCACATCACAATACCCCCTACAGACAAGATACAGAGAGCAAACCAACAATCTTCTCTTTCAACATCAATAAATCCTTGGGTCCTTGGCATGCCAGAAAATACGCCTTTCATGCATCACTTTCAGAAAAATGAAGAACCTCATGATATTTATGGTTCCTTATGAAACTCCATGATACTTCTGATCAGAGTGAGTGCTTTACATCTTCTAGTGGGGAGAGATATTGCACTTGGAACATTTTAATTGAAAAACGATCAGAGAAACAGAACACATTCCAGAGCCAAGCATTTCTAGAAACGTTTACAGGAGATAAATGTACATTTCTCATGCAACCACTCTCCTTTAGCTGCTGATCTTGGTCAGCATCTTGTTGATGGCCTGTTTGACGTGTGTGGTGGAGCTGCGGCGCCGGGCCTTGCCCTGCACGGCCTTGCGGCGCCTCACTTCGCGACACAGCTCATGAAAGGCCTCGGCCACGGTGCCCCCCTCGTTGGCACACGCTGAACATTCGTAGAAGGCGCACGCCATTTCAGCAGCCAGGCGCTCGCCCTCCTCGGTGCCCACCTGCCGGGCGTGGTCCAGGTCCGACTTGTTGCCCACCAGGACCAGAGGCACGTTTTTGGGCCTCTTCACCTCCTCTAGGAGACTTCGCAGCGGAGCCACCTCCTCAAAGCTCCCGCGGTCTGTGATGTCATATACAATGACAAATCCGTCACCCCAACGCATGTGACTCTCCTTCTGCTGGATGTCCTCCTGAGACAGAAGACAGAAACTCTGGTCACAAACTCAAAGTGTAACAATAATGCTGAATCGGTTCAATATTTGAGGAAACTTACTTACAGAGAATGAGATCATTTCTGTATGCTAAATATGAAGCTACAGCCAGCTGCCAGTTAGCGTAGCTTAGCATAAATACTCGAAACAGACGGAAAAGCTAACCTGGCTCTTTTTAATAGCAGTAACGTCTGCTCCAAACTTACAACATCTTATGTTGAATCTATTACAAGATGGTATGTGCCAGACTATTTATTGGTTGGGAATACTGCATGTGTCTTTAAAACCACAATGCATTGTGTCTGGACCAGTTATAATAATAATAATAATTTATATTTATATTTCATTACATTACATTGCATTTAGCTGACGCTTTTATCCAAAGCGACTTACAATAAGTGCGTTCGACCAACAAAATACAAACTTGAGGAAAACAGAATCATATAAGTACATCAGGCTTCATAGAGCAAAAACATTTCAAGTGCTACTCAACTGGCTTTAGATAAGCCAGTCCTTTATTAGTATATAAGTGCTTTGTTAATAGTTCTATCGCTCGAAGTGGAGTCGAAAGAGATGAGTTTTAATGCCCCGGCCACACGAGGACGAAAACGGTCGTTTGCGTTACTGTTTAGTGTCATATAGACCGTTCGGCCACACGAGGACGACCGAATACGGCACTAAACGACTGCGGAAACGATAACGGGTCCCAAGGTGGATATAACGGCATACGCAACGCTCTGGGGGGTCCAACGGCTCCGTGTGTACGCCCTATACGATCATTTTCTGATAATGATGAGGCAATAGCCCCGCCTCTCCCCACCTCTGCTGCTCACCCCCGGCGTCAAAGTAAACTGCACACTGAATTCAGATTATTTATCTTTCTCTCGATATGGACATAAACGCGAGTGAAGTCTAATCTGACAGGACGGAGACACCTCTCAAACTACCTAAACTAGTTATAAATATGTTTATTTTTACTGTCGGCCGGGTCACTCATTACTGGATCAGCTGCTGCATGAAACAGACACTGACGCTGTCCAAAGAGAGGGAGGAAAAAGAAAGGCTCCGTGTATTTTATTATTATATAGAGTCGTTATTCATTTGTTTTAAAGCTCAATAAATAACAAAGAAGACTTTTGACCGGCACTTTTATAATTTTGTCGGAAGATTTAAACTTTAATACACGTTGACTGGCTGTGAGGCTGACAAGTGAGCGGCCCGACCAAGTAGGGAGACAGAGGCAGAACGTCTTGATACAACCCGGTGTGGGTATTTATTCATCTTTTGTACATGGTTGACCACATCAATATCCCCCAATGACTGTCTCCCACACTATCCTCTCCCAAATGAGCCCAACATGCCACTCTTTATGTTGTACCATTAATGCACCTTATATCATGACTTTTACACGCTAAACATATCCTTTGCACATAATCTCAACCGCTGTCAATCTACACAAACCAACACTTTGGCGCTCTCGCTATAACTCCCCTTTCTTTCCAGGTGGAGCCGAGAGCCTGACCAGCGTCTGCCAGACGACATCACAATTTAATACGGTTGAATCATTTAATACACACTACATCAATAAATAGTATAAAATGTGCAAATAGGCAATGTTTAACGGTACTGTGCAAATCTCGCTATTAAAGTGCAAAACTGTTCACTAAAGTGCTGAGTGACATTTGTCCTGTGCAAACCCACATGTGCCAGATTACCCGGCCTGAAGCCGTCAGTCCATAGTGACGAAGTTACCTTCGTCACACTGGCGAAAAACTCTGCCCGGTTCCCTCGGCCCCCACCACGGAGAATAAACAGAAGGGCAACCATGACAACCATGCTTCTTCGCTGCTTTTGTGGAGGAAGTTACAGCGCCACGTACAGGCTCCTGCATATGTACTGCAGCTTCTCCAGCGGATGGAGCTAAACGGAGCTGTCTCGTGTGGACAGACACTATCCGGATGACTATTGCGTGTGGACGGAAGCTTTTTTGCGATTGCGTTTGCGTTAATCCTATGCGTTTAGCCGTTTTCGTCCTCGTGTGGCCGGGGCATCAGTCTGCGCCGGAAGGTGTGTAAGCTATCTGCTGTCCTGATGTCAATGGGGAGCTCATTCCACCATTTTGGAGCCAGGATAGCGCCTTTCACGAAACCCAAGCACGCTTTACAATGGGAAGTAACAAAACAAAACAAAAAGTAATAATAATCATACAGATACATAGGCTGAAGAAAACAAAACAGGAACAGGTTGCTGAGTACTGTATATCAGTTATATTGTCAGCAAGGCTAAAAGCTGTTAATATTTCACTTTTGATATGTTTTCAGACAATAAAAAACTGTATGCTATTAAGAAGTTAATATACAGTGCATTAGTATTTGAACACATCCTGAAATCTACTTTTTATGCCAACATTGATAAGAAGGTTATCAATTATTTGGGGAGTTTTATGGATTGTTTATATAGTCACTACTGAATCTGTATTTATAACCATCAGTCATATTTCCGCTACCATGCAATAATCAAACCCCTATTAACTTGGTGGTGACCAAATCAGATCTTACAGCAAAGAGAATATTGGACTTGCATTTATCAGATGCCCAGTGATAGTGGATGTCAATGTTTCTCCAGGTCTAATGATAAGTAATATGCTAATGTAGTTAGCTTGGGGGAATGGGGGAAATGCTAACTTTTTTTTTTTAAAGCAGTCAACTAAAGTTCACGTTAAAACGGTTACTAGTGGTAAAGTTCCAGACTATTTCTCGCTTGGGACTTCTGTCTGTGTCTTTGAAACCACAACGTTTTATTTATTCAGCACCACAGGAAGTCATCCCTGCCTGTGACCATTAAAAACTCTTTAACCCCTCCCTCAGAATCTTCAACACTTATTTCCCCTCTTTCAGCAGCTTCATCATTTATTTATACCTTCAACTCTGCAATACTGACCTAATAGTTAAATTATGTTGTGCAGTAAGTTCACTGTGCAATCTTTTGCTTTAATCTAGCATTGATACTGCATTTATTCATGTATTCATACTGTGCATTTCAACTAATATTTGTATGTATTCTATTATTACATTAATTATTACTCCCACTTTTCAGCATTATTTTAAGTACCCTGTTGGTATATATTTGTATTCATTTATTTATTATCTTTTTAAATATTTAGTTATTTTTTGTTGTAGTATAATTCAAATATCTTTCCAACATTATTTGAATGGAATATTTCTATTTTAGAATGGGATAACTGTGACCCATCACCAAATATATGGTGTTCTTAGTTTCCATACCTCCTGTGTTTTACGAGCGACTTATCAAGTCTTAGCAAACGGCATAAAACATGATTAAACATGATAGTATATAAAACCATGCTCGTATCTATACAACCTATAGAAATGCAAAACAGCGTCAGTTTAGACGTAATTTTGTCCTTCTGCATACCGCATCATTGATGATGAGAATACATGTCATAACATTAAGACAACATACAGTGGGGCAAAAAAGTATTTAGTCAGCCACCAATTGTGCAAGTTCTCCCACTTAAAAATATGAGAGAGGCCTGTAATTTTCATCCTAGGCACACTTCAACTATGAGAGACAGAATGGGGTGAAAGAATCCAGGAAATCACATTGTAGGATTTTTAATGAATTAATTGGTAAATTCCTCGGTAAAATAAGCATTTGGTCACCTACAAACAAACAAGATTTCTTGCTCTCACAGACCTGTAACTTCTTCTTTAAGAGCCTCCTCTGTCCTCCACTCGTTAACTGTATTAATGGCACCTGTTTGAACTCGTTATCATTATAAAAGACACCTGTCCACAACCTCAAACAGTCACACTCCAAACTCCACTATGGCCAAGACCAAAGAGCTGTCAAAGGACACCAGAAACTAAATTGTAGACCTGCACCAGGCTGGGAAGACTGAATCTGCAATAGGTAAGCAGCTTGGTGTGAAGAAAGCAACTGTGGGAGCAATTATTAGAAAATGGAAGACATACAAGACCACTGATAATCTCCCTCGATCCGGGGCTCCACGCAAGATCTCACCCCGTGGGGTCAAAATGATCACAAGAACGGTGAGCAAACATCCCAGAACCACACGGGGGGACCGAGTCAATGACCTGCAGAGAGCTAGGACCAAAGTAACAAAGGCTACCATCAGTAACACACTACGCCGCCAGGGACTCAAATCCTGCAGTGCCAGACGTGTCCCCCTGCTTAAGCCAGTACATGTCCAGGCCCGTCTGAAGTGTGCTAGAGAGCATTTAGATGATCCAGAAGAGGATTGGGAGAATGTCATATGGTCAGATGAAACCAAAATAGAACTTTTTGGTAAAAACTCAACTAGACGTGTTTGGAGGAGAAAGAATGCTGAGTTGCATCCAAAGAACACCTACTGTGAAACATGGGGGTGGAAACATCATGCTTTGGGGCTGTTTTTCTGCAAAGGGACCAGGACGACTGATCCGTGTAAAGGAAAGAATGAATGGGGCCATGTATCGTGAGATTTAGAGTGACAACCTCCTTCCATCAGCAAGGGCAATGAAGATGAAACGTGGCTGGGTCTTTCAGCATGACAATGATCCCAAACACACCGCCCGGGCAACGAAGGAGTGGCTTCGTAAGAAGCATTTCAAGGTCCTGGAGTGGCCTAGCCAGTCTCCAGATCTCCACCCCATAGAAAATCTTTGGAGGGAGTTGAAAGTCCGTGTTGCCCAGCGACAGCCCCAAAACATCACTGCTCTAGAGGAGATCTGCATGGAGGAATGGGCCAACATACCAGCAACAGTGTGTGAAAACCTTGTGAAGACTTACAGAAAACGTTTGACCTCTGTTATTGCCAACAAAGGGTATATAACAAAGTATTGAGATGAACTTTTGTTATTGACCAAATACTTATTTTCCACCATAATTTGCAAATAAATTCTTTAAAAATCAGACAATGTGATTTTCTGGATTTTTTTTCTTCTTTTTCTCATTTTGTCTCTCATAGTTGAAGTGTACCTAGGATGAAAATTACAGGCCTCTCTCCTCTTTTTAAGTGGGAGAACTTGCACTTGAACTTGCACTTGCACTTGTGGCTGACTAAATACTTTTTTGCCCCACTGTATTCGAGGTGGTTTCGGTGGTTTCGTTTTTGTGTGCACTGAGGATTCTCAAACAGGCGTTTGTTTAATCATTTTAAGATTGGCTTCAATCAATTTTTACGAATTAATTTTGTATATGATACATGAGAGGTAACATTATATTTATGGTATTATTTCCACATATTTCTCTCCATTCTTCCTTCTGCCAACGGGGTCGCAGTTTCTCGTCTCTCCCGTTTTTGTGCGTACGCATGGGTCAGAGTTTGCGTGGAGGACCACTTGCTTCTGGTAAGTTCTGCTGCCTAGCATGGTACATCCAGACAAAATGCATCTGGCTTGAAAGCATTCCCTCAGACATATGTTGGATAAGGCCACCATGGACAAATCTAATGGAGGTCAGAAGGTTATCAAAATCCCAAAAGGTATTTTATTTGTTGGACTTTCTGGTTGCTGGATGAAAGCGGACCCCTGCTCTGACCTGAGCGACCTGAGCTTCACCTACAGCAGCTTTAACCCACAGGATAAAAGCTTCTTATTGCTGGCACAGGAACACAGCTGCTATTTTAGAATGGGATAACTGTGACCCATTTTCCTTCGGAGGGTCAATAAAGCAGTGCTGATTCTGATTCATCCATGTCTGTTTGTATTTTACATTACACATTAAGTCTTGCCATATGTAGGCCATGTTCACATGTATAAAGTATTCTTTTTATGGAGAAGCTTTTTTTCTCCGATTCCTGGCTCTCTTTGTGCTCTTCCTTTCACCTTTTGAGGCAGACATCAGCAGACGTCACCGGGGAAATCAGCCGACAGCAGAACACCTACGCAGCACTGCAGCATATTTATCTTCAGCCTGAGGACTTGCTAAGCTCTCCCTCATGAACCACACTGCCTCTGAGATGCCATTCAGTCTCATAAACACTCCTACTATCACTCAAAAAACTGCCTTTTACAAAAAGTGTAAATGTCACATCGGATAAATGAAATGAAAAGTTTGAATCAGATTTAACTTTGAATATTCAACAGAATGCAATTATTAACTAGGCGTTCACCAGGAAGCGGGATCTTAGCAAATCATTGAGTTGAATCAGCAGTTTGGCTCATACCAAGGACTTGGCTTCATCAATGTGTTGCCATTCGTTTTTTTCAAATCTATCTCTAGCAACACCCCTAACTCTATGGAATATGTTTTCTGTCCACTCCTCAAATATAAATGTTTAACACAGAATCAGATCAGGGACAATGTGTCTCACCTGCCCGGCAGTGTCCAGGATCTCCATGGCAACAACCTCATCGTCAATGTTGGCTTGGTGACGATATGTTGATTCTGAAAGACACAAAAGTAAATAGCAATTAGTGATCAAAAACAATCTAAATCATCATTTAGTGATAGTACCAAATGCAGACTTCTGGAGGTGTGGAGAAGTCATCAGTACTGAAGTGGTGGTTTAATCCTGCAATGCAAGCATGCATGTCTTCTCCCTGGATGAATGCAGCGTTAAAATCCACATCTAATCACATATATACACAACGGATGACAGGTGTTGATTGGGTACCTTGCTGCAGTTTCCAATGATGTGTTCAATTAGTCTTTCCTGAGTGAGGATCTGAGCTGGAATAATGATAACAGCTGGTGGAATTCTATGAATGCTAAATAAATGTGCTCCACTGCTTCCTTTCTTATCTCTTTAGCAAATGATACACTGGAACATACTTAAGAAAAGGAAAGGACATGTCCAACAATGCCTTGAAGCAACATGTAGAACAACATTTCATGATTTGTGAAGCATTTATTTTGTCATTGTATTCATTTTCTATGCATATGAATAAAGTTGCTTCAAAACAAAACGTGTGTTCAGTGGGATTCTCTCAGCACCAACGTTTTATTTTCTTAAGTCCTTATGAATTTTCCTTCACATATTCCTTGACCTCATGTTGTTTTCCATCTCTGTGAAGGAAAATGTGTCAGGCGGTGGTTGACAGTTCATCCACAGCCCAGCCCCTCCTGGGGCCTCATTTCTAAAGCCTTGCGTAGGATTCACATGGGAAAGTTGCTTACGTAGGACAAAGCAAATAAATACGCACAGACATTTTCCGATTCATAAAACACTACGCTGGTTTCCCTTTATAAATCACAATCGACTCGAAATGCGGTGCAGCTTTTGCGGGCTTCACGTAACGCCCATATTTGCCTATAAAGAAACGCCCCCGTATTAATATTCATTTTGACTGACTACATGAAGAAGATCGCAGGAAATGACGACAGAACAGCTAAAAAAGACATTTCACACCGTGTCAGATGTTTTGTCTTTTGGGAAGATAAATCATATTGTTTGGTGGATGCAGTTTGAACCAGAGCAGCAGCATGGAGGTCGGATCATCACCAAAATAAATAAATAAGTGGTCCGAAAAAAGTTAATGACAAAATACACATTACCTTCCTCAGGCAGTGTGTCAGTGTGTTTGTGCCGGGGACAGGGGGACAGGGGACAGGGGACAGGGGACAGGGGACCCCCCCCCCCCCCCATGATGAGAAACTGTAAGAAAGTATCGGGGGGATGCCTGCGGAGTCAATTAATGTTAATTTTTTTATTTGGTGGTTTGTGTTCCAGCTGTCAATCAGTCTCCACTGCAGCCTGTGCGTCTCAACCCCCCCCCCCCCCCCCCCCAGCAACTCTATATCCACTAGTTAAATGAAATAAAACAAATGTGTTGTGTAATATCAGCTGCCAAACCTACCAAATATATGATGTTCTTAGTTTCCATACCTCCTGTGTTTTATGAGCGACTTATCAAGTCTTATGCTACGTTCACACCGGACGCGATGCGAATATTCGCTTAGCTCTAAACGCTCCTATCGCATCGCTCTAGTCGCTCGAGTTTCACCGCGGCTGCCAGCTGTGTTTACTCGCATCATTCAAACAAGACGCGCTAGCTCGGGAGCTACAACTACAACCAAATGAACATATTTTACCGTGATTAAATTGTAATACACGTTTCTAAATGATGCCGACGTAACAACATACTGATACCGGTTAGTAAAAACCATGAATTAATGCTTGACAAGTCGGCAGACAAGTCGGCAGGCAAAAAGCCTTTTAAAATGCTTGTTTTCTGAATGGAGATTGGGTCGACCAGGCTAAGCTAACGTTGTATATGCTCACGCCACACTCATAACAACGGCCTACAGACATAAATAAACCAGCGACTGTATTCGCCATGACACAGACAGTCTGTGGTTTGTTCTTGTTTAACTTTTGTACAGTTTCTGAACAGATATGAGGAGCTGTGATCTCTGTGTGCTAACTGCTAACAGCTAATGGCTGATGTTTTCTGGTTGAACGTCAGTGACGGCAGGCTGAGATCCTCACCGCTGATTGGCTTCCGCGAGAACGCGTCACGTGAATTTGACGCCCGAGTTGGAAAAATTGAACTCTCGCGTTTGACGCGGCCCCCTTCAATCGCGTGATTCGCGCCGCGTCCACCGCTTCATGCGCGCCGTCGGAGCGAATTCACGTCTGATCGTGTCTCTGCATTGACTTTACATGTAATCGCGCCGCCCCTAAACGTCGCATCGCGTCCGGTGTGAACGTAGCATTAGCAAACGGCATAAACATGATTAAACATGATAGTATATAAAACCATGCTCGTATAGAAAAGCAAAACGGCCTCAGTTTAGACGTAATTCTTATGAGAAAACATTTCATAACATTAACACACCATATTCGAGGTGGTTTTCAATAACATATCCGTATATTTATTTCTCCAAGTTACGTTTTTGTGTGCACTGATGATTCTCAAACAGGCATTTGTTTAATCATTTTAAGATTGGTTTCAATACATTTTTGCGAATTAATTCTTTATATGATACATGAGAGGTAACATTATATTTATGGTATTATTTCCACATATTTCTCTCCATTCTTCCTTCTGCCAACGGGGTCGCAGTTTCTCGTCTCTCCCGTTTTTGTGCGTACACATGGGTCAGAGTTTGCGTGGAGGACCGCACATTTTCCCGTCAAGTTTGTTTTTTATAAAATCGCAAACATTGCTTAGAAACTGGCGTACGCCATCTTTTGAGTGTACGCACCGTTTATAAATGAGGCCCCAGGTCACAGATATTATAACAATCCTTTCCCTTCAGTTCTGCCTGCAGGTCCTTTGCTTCTGGTAAGTTCTGCAAATGCATCTGGCTTGAAAGCATTCCCTCAGACATATGTTGGATAAGGCCACCATGGACAAATCTAGTGGAGGTCAGAAGGTTATCAAAATCCCAAAAGGTATTTTATTTGTTGGACTTTCTGGTTGCTGGATGAAAGCGGACCCCTGCTCTGACCTGAGCGACCTGAGCTTCACCTACAGCAGCTTTAACCCGCAGGATAAAAGCTTCTTATTGCTGGCACATGAACACAGGTGTGAACTGTGGCTGTGACCTCTCATTCCACCTCGAACAGCAGAAGCGTTATCTGCCTAAATTGCCCCCTTGTACAAATCCCATCTGTGTAAACATCTCCCGCACAGCGCACAAGCCCCTGAAAGCCCCCTATAAAGAGAGGTTCTGATGGACTTTGCTGCGTCTGAAGCCAGGGCTTAAGTCGGCACTCTCTCAGAGCGTTTGATTTCCTCAAACTGGGCTTACAATTTATTTCAGCTAGTGACTCCTGTCCTGCCCTGCTATTTCCCCATGCATGGCTATTTTGTGAAGAGAGAATATTACAAAGCTTGGTAAGTCTAGAAATCAATACTGTCAAAATAAATCACCAATCTTCCGCGTTTGCTTTAGGAGAATAACAATTTGTTGCTATCATCGATTTCAACTTTTAACTTATTTTGAAAACAAAACATATTGTATGATGAGCAGTCAGGCTCTAAAACCATCACGGCCCCTGGTGGACCCCCACACACATTTAACAACAAAGACTATAGCACCTGTTAGCATTGTTATGTAATACTACTTATGGGCAATCAATATATATATATATATATATATATACACGTATTGCTTCATAAATATTGTATTTATTACTGGCTGCTGTCCCTTAGTTAGTATTCAACTTCTGTAATGAATCTGTAGTATCTGTGTAATATATACTTCCACCTTTAATACTCACCTGGCTGCTATCTCACAACTTTATAAATGCTAAACTTATTTTATTTTGAAATACTGTCAGTGGTACTGGATGTGTATTTTGTAAATTGTGTAACTTTTGTCTTTAATATTTGATGCATGCTTCCTCATTAACATTCAGATATCATTGGCTCTTTACTTGCTGTAACAATGTAAATGTCTCCTCTGTTGGACGATTAAAGATATTCTGATTCTGCCATTATTAATAAACCAGGTCAGTGCTAAATGCACACAGAGAGTCGCTGAGCATGTGACTTCATTAATGACATGGCTATGCAACCAAAACGACTGTTGGTCATGGTTCCATTTCGTCCCTACTGACCGCCAGAGGCGGTGCTTTAGCACTGGATATGTCCATCGCACGCATGCGCAGTTTGAGTACCTAATAATAACAAAGTCACCGGTGACCCACGTGACTACGGCTACATAGGCCGGCGTCATTAGTGGATCGGATCCGATTATTGTAGCCTACAGCGTTCAGGTGTGACCGTTTGATCTGAGGGATTTCTCTGCAAGCAGCTGGCCGCGTGCAGCTTCGCGACTGACAGTCGGACCTACGGGTTGTTAACGCGTCCTCCAGGGGCTGTGGCCGGCTGTGCGCTGTGCAGAGCCTCGACGGACAGGTTTGTGTCAACTTGTTGCTGGTGATGGCTTTGTCCCCGCACCCTCTCCCAACTAAGTTGTCCTGATTGCTGTCTTATTTATTGTTTGGCTTAGACTTTCTGGTGACGACAGTGTTCCCGCTTCCTCTCCCATAAAGTTGCCCTTATTATGCTCTTTTGAAAGTTCTGCTTGTGGCGTTGTGCCCGAGCTATCATTAGCATTTGAGTCCCAGCTTTAGCTGCGTCTCTCATTCAATTTAGTATGGAAAGCCCATATTTTGCCCGTTTTTTGTTTGGATGCAGAGAGTAAGGTAAGTAGGCTACTGGCCATAGTTACTACTGTAACTACGGTCCTAGGCCATGTAAGCACTGGCCATGGTTACTAATGTGACCATGGCCTACGGTTCTATGCGGGCTGTTCTATTCCATAGAAGCTAATTATCTGGTCTTAACATTTGTGTTTTGACTTGGTTGAGTGTTAGCAGCAGCCGCTTGGCTAACACCTTGCATGTACTGTTAAGCTTCACTATTTAACTCAGCCGGTGAGGGCAGTGCTCTCGCTCCCGCTCCCGGTAACGTATGGTTTTGATTGCAGTAGCACTATATTGTTGTATTTACTGCTCCTAGCACTAGACTCTAGCACTAGGATGATATGCAGAGAACAATCTTCACTATGTGTGCTGTGTGCTCTGCATGTGTGGCCATTAAAGAGGATTTCATCCTCCCAATATTATATTATCTAGGGTGCAGCCGTTGGCTGACAGTTTTAGGCACCGGCCACAGTTACTACTGTAACTACGGTTCTAAGCCGTGTAAGTACTGGCCATAGTTACTACTGTAACTACGGTTCTAAGCCGTGTAAGTACTGGCCATAGTTACTACGGTTCCAAGCCGTGTAAGTACTGGCCATAGTTACTACTGTGACTACGGTTCTAAGCCGTGTAAAAACTGGCCATAGTTACTACTGTAACTACAGTTCTATGCCGTGTAAGCACTGGCCATGGTTACTGCTGTAACTACAGCTATGTGCCGTGTAAGCACTGGCCATGGTTACTGCTGTAACTACAGCTCTGTGCTGTTCTCTTCTTTAGAAGCTAGTTATCTGGTGTTAAACATTTGTGTTTGACTTGATCTCGCTTGATTTAACAATCAAGCGAGAACAAGTCAACGTTGTTGAACGTCTTGTGTGTACTGTTAAGCTTCATTATTAACTCAGCTGGTGAAGGCAGTGCTCTCGCTCCCGCTCCCAGTAACGTATTGTTTTGATTGTTAGCAGCAGCCGCTTGGCTAACATCTTGCATGTGTTATTAAAGCTTCTTTATTTAAGCTCAGCTGATGAAGGCAGTACTCTCGCTCCCGCTCCAGGTACACATATTGTTTTGATTGTTAGCAGCAGCCGCTTGGCTAACATCTTGCATGTTTTGTTAAAGCTTCTTTATTTAAACTAAGCTGGTGAAGGTAATGCTCTTGCTCTCGCTCCCTGTAACGTATTGCTCTGATTGTTAGCAGCGGCCGCTTGGCTAACATCTGGCGTGTTCTGTTGAGCTTCGTTGTTTAACTCATCCAGTGAAGGCAGTGTTTTTCGCCCCCGCTCCTGGTAGACGTGCTGCTTGATTCTTAGCAGCAGCCGCCTGGCTAAGCTGCCCTATTAAGCTTCTTTATTTAATCCAGCTAGGTGAAGGCAGTGCTCTCGCTCCCGCTCCCTCTGCCAGTAACGTGGGTGTAGTTACATCCCTCTCTGTGTTCGGCGAGTAGGAGCATTGCTCTACTCTTTCCCTACAGCAGGTAGCCGGTGAAGGCTGTGTTCTCGCACCCGCTCCCGGGTACGCTGCACCTGGCATTCGTTATGAACTCAACCAGTGAAGGCAGTGTTCTCGCCCCCGCTCCTGGTAGACGGGTTGCTTGATTCTAGCAGCAGCAGCCCGGCTAAGCTGTCCTGTTAAACGTCTTTATTTAATCCAGCTAGGTGAAGGCAGTGCTCTCGCTCCAGCTCCTTCTGCCAGTAACGTGTGTGTAGTTACATTCCTCTTTGTTTTCGGCGAGTAGGAGCATTGCTCTACTCTTTCCGTTCAGCAGGTAGCTGGGGAAGGCTGTGTTCTCGCGCCCACTCCCGGCTACGCTGCATCTGGCTACCTATAGACTGGCTCATTCATGTAGCGCCTGTATGGCTTCTCTTGAGCCCGAGGACGGCCATGACCGCTGCCTCCCTCTGCCTTGGCCTCGAGCATTTGAGGGAGGGTCTCACGCAAAGCGCCTGCATGAGCTGTAGATTTATGCCTCGGGCGCTCAGAGTGGCTAGAGTCGCAGAGGTGGCACCTCTCCTCGTCACAACTTCCTCCAGCTCAGTCTGACCGTTCCCGGCGACTTGATGGAGGGATGGCTATGGGTTCACCCCCCAGGTAGAGGGCTAGAAACAGGCTGCCCTCTAAGGTGGGTCGGTTAGCTGCCGTCATGGAGCAGACGAAGTCGCTCCTGTTGGCCCTTCAGCCAGGGGCCGGTGTGGGGGCTACTAGCTTACCGCCTAGCCCTCCTTCGGTCGCCACACCTCTGCTTGAGGATGCCACGTCGCTAGCGGCTCCGGATAAATCTCCCGCTCACCCCCGAGGAGGCTTCCCACTCCTCTGCTCAGAGCTCTCTGCAGGGCACGGAGTACGCCTTCATGGCGGCCATTATTTGTGCGGCCCAGGTACGCTTGCAGCTTCAGGTTCCGCAGGCCGACTCTGCTCAGGCTAGCGCCTTTTTCAGGCATAACCCTGCCCCTTTTCACTCCCACTGTTCCTCCTTCAGAGGAGTACCTGAGGGAGCTCCATGCTGGAGAGACACCAGGGCCCTCTCCCACTCTGCTGCCAGGCAGGATCCGGCAAGGGTGGGGCTGGGTTGCTTGCCATCCATTGAGCCTGCCATCGCCTCCCCGATTCGGGCTCCTGATGCCAGGTGCCCTCAGCCTCAGTGCAGGGTCACAAACGAGCTGCTCTGTAGGGCCTACGACACAGCGGCACGGGAACTCCCTCTCCCATCTGATACTGGCTTTCTCTACCTATCTGCAGCAGGCTCCGGCTGAGCCTTCTTTGCTGGGCCTCAGTGATGCATCACTGTAAGCCTTTGCCCTAATGTCTAGGGAATGGGGACGAGTTATGTCCTTATTGGTGCAGACTCGTCGCCAGGTTTGGCCTCCGTCAGTCACTACTGTCGGAGACATGTCCTCCGTAGTGTGCCAGTCAAGCTTTTTGGGGCAGCTGCCCTGTAGGCACTGGAGCGTGCTGCCCAAGCTAGGCAGACCAGGCAGCAGCTCTCGGGTCTTCCTAGGCCTGTGCCCACTCCCAGCAGGCCCAGGGGCCCCTCTAGCAGCCGCTCTCAGCCACCAGCTTACAGTGGTGGTCTGCGCAGTTCCCAGCGGCCCACTCATCCACCTCCCAGGGGCTTTCGTGCAGCCGGCCTTCTAGGCGGCCTCGTGCCTCAGAGCCTTACCGGCGCCCCCCAGGGGGCTCCTGCCCAGGAGGGTGCACGCCATGCCAACGTGCTAGAGCTTCGGGCTGTGCAGCTTGCACTCACACACACACACTTTCTACCCAAACTGAAGAACAAGAATGTGCGTGTTCCTTGGGACAGCATGTACGCTGTTGCCAAGACAGCAGTCCCTTCTAGACCAGTGGTTCTCAAATGGGGGTACGCGGACCCCTAGGGGTACGTTGGAGTACTGCAGGGGGTACGTGAGATTTATTTTATGTTTGTCTTTTGTCTTTATTAGGATCCCCATTAGCACTAGCATGAGCATTGGCTATTCTTCCTGGGGTCCTCACACACTCAAAACATACATAAACATACCAAATTAAAACAAAACAAAACAGCTCATAATTTCATGCAATTTACAGTGAAATGAAGTGAAAACTAAAATGGTCATCCAATTATCGCCATCCTAAGGCCAAATAAAAGTAAATACAAATAAGTGTACATAATAATATATGCATACATAGCCACAGGCACCGTTCAAATTTACTTTGTAATACTTAAATATCTTTTTAGCAACCTTTTGAAATGTACTTGAGAATTTTCCTGAATGATGTGAACCGGTAAAGAGTTCCAGCTGATCATGGCTCTGTACATGACTGTTTTCTGTCACATATATGATTTAGATTTGGGTAATACAAACCTTCCTTCTATTGTATGTCATGTTTGATAGTTATGTTGTGCATTTGCGCTATAAACATTTGTGATAATATATCTGGTGAGTGAGTCACTGTAATATTTCTGACAAAATGTAATAAAATATAAGTTGACCTCTGTCTGACAGTTAACTATTTCAGTGTCTCCAGCATTTCAGTGACTCTGGTTCTGTAGGAGCACTGCAGTGCACATCGTGCTGCCTTATTTTGTGCTGCTTGTAGTTTGTTTAAATCTTTTTCAGCAGCACTAGACAATATAACCAAACAATAATCAAGCTGCGACAGAACCAAAGCATCCAAAACTTGTCTACTGACATCCATAGGCAAATATTTTACAATTATTTTTACAAGTGACACATCCCTTCCCATTTTACATACAACATTATCAATTTCTTTAGACCAAGATAATTTATGATCCAGGGTTATACCTAGCAATTTTGTCTCCTTGACCTGTTCAATTTCAATATGGTTTAAATGTAGTTGCAATTTTGGTTCACCTTTTAACTGATGATGTTAATGGGAAAAACAACATAAGTAGGCCTAATAATGCATTTAAACAAACTACTAATAGTAGATGAACTACTTAATTCAAAGGTTTACAGTAATTCTGGACAATAAAATGGGAAAAATAAACGGGGTGCTCTCTTTTCCTCTCCCTCTCCTGACAGCCCGTCAGTCTCGTGCAGCTCGCTGAACCTGTAATAAGCCGACAGTAAAGAATACATATATTTTTAACTAGTTTAGCTAGTTCCAGAGTAGATAAACTAGCGAAGTGTGTTAAGTCTAACGTATTTTGCTCCGCTCACCGGTCCGTCACAGCGGGGGAGCTGTGATCCAGAAGAGCTGCGTGTTCTCCGTCAGCAGCAGCTGATCTGATCTCTGATCTCTCGCGTCCGGTTATACTTCACTCGCGTTTTTGTCCAAATCTATCAGATCTTGCTAGTTCTAGTTAATGATATGACTGCCTGCTTATCAAAGGACCTAAACAATAAGCGTAGCTTGGCAACGGCGTGTGGCCGCAAAGTATAGCGCAACATAGTGCCACAATCATAAATCTATCGATTACATTTATGATTCGAAAAATTATAAAAGTAAGGCAAGGCAAGGCAAGGCAAGTTTATTTATATAGCACTTTTCAACACAAGGCAATTCAAAGTGCTTTACAAAAAATGAAAGAGATTAAGAAAATGGCAGTCATTAAAAAGAAAAGCTAATAAAATAAACATTAAAAGAAAAAATACATGGATACAAGTTACAGTGCTGTCAATTAAACATTAAAAGAAAAAAGTACATGGATAAAAGTTACAGTGCAGTCTAAGATATGAATAGTTCAATTAAAAGCAGCGACAAAAAGAAAAGTCTTCAGCCTGGATTTAAAAGTAGTCAGAGTTGCAGCGGACCTGCAGGTTTCTGGGAGTTTGTTCCAGATATTTGGAGCATAATAACTGAACGCTGCTTTACCATGTTTAGTTCTGACTCTGGGGACAGAAAGCTGACCAGTCCCTGAAGACCTGAGAGATCTGGATGGTTCATAATTTAGCAGGAGGTCAGAAATGTATTTTGGGCCTAAACCATTCAGTGCTTTATAAACCAGCAGCAGTATTTTGAAATCTATTCTGTGACACACAGGAAGCCAGTGTAAAGACTTCAGAACAGGAGTGATGTGATCCACTTTCTTAGTGTTAGTGAGGACTCGAGCAGCAGCGTTCTGAATTAGCTGCAGCTTCCTAATAGATTTTTTAGTGAGACCTGTGAAGACACCATTGCAGTAGTCCAGTCTACTGAAGATAAAAGCATGGACAAGTTTTTCCAAATCCTGCTGTGACATTAGTCTTTTAATCCTAGATATATTCTTTAGGTGATAGTAGGCTGATTTAGTAACAGTTTTAATGTGACTGTTGAAACTCAGGTCAGAGTCCATGACTACACCTAGATTTCTGGCTTTATCTGTTGTTTTGAACATTGCACACTGAAGCTCAGCGCTAACTTTTATACGTTCTGCCTTGGCTCCAAAAACCATTACCTCAGTTTTATCTTTGTTTAATTGGAGAAAGTTCTGACACATCCAGTCATTGATTTGTTCAATGCACTTACTCAGTGTTTGAATTGGAGCATAGTCTCCTGGTGAAATTGTTACGTAAATTTGTGTGTCATCTGCATAGCTATGGTAACTTATTTTGTTGTTCTTCATTATCTGAGCCAGTGGTAGCATGTAGATGTTAAAGAGAAGAGGCCCCAAGATGGAGCCTTGAGGAACCCCACATGTCATATTTGTCAACTCAGATGTGTATTTACCTATAGAAACAAAGTTGTTTCTGTCCTTTAAGTAGGATTCAAACCAATTCAGAACTGTTTCCGAAAGTCCCACCCAGTTCTCCAGTCGGTCTAGTAATATGCTGTGGTCAACAGTGTCAAACGCAGCACTGAGATCTAATAATACTAACACTGAAGTTCTGCCACTGTCTGTGTTTAAGTGGATGTCATTAAAGACCTTTACAAGAGCAGTCTCAGTGCTGTGGTTTGGACGAAAGCCTGACTGGAACACATCAAAACAGTCATTTAAATGCAAGAAATTACTCAACTGTTGAAAAACAACTTTTTCAATGATTTTACCTAGAAATGGGAGGTTTGATATGGGCCTGTAATTGTTCATTACTGAAGCATCTAGATTATTCTTTTTTAAGAGCGGTTTAATGACTGCAGTTTTCAGGGCCTGTGGAAAAATACCTGAGTGAAGAGATTTGTTTACTATATGAAGTAGATCTGAGGCCATGCAAGGCAAAACATCTTTGAAAAATCCTGTTGGAATAATATCAAGGCAGCAGGAGGAGGATTTCAGAAGTTGAATAATGTCCTCTAGGTTTTTATCATTAATCTGATGGAATTGTGTCATGATGTCTGAATTGATGTTAGGTGGACACAGAGACAACACATTTACTGTTCCTGATGCAGAGGCACTGACTGCTTGTAGGGTAGACATGTGGAGATTATCCGACTGAACAAAACGTGATCCGTCTCTTAAATGTGTCAACCACAGACCTTATTTCGAGCTATTTTCCAAAATCCTATGGAGAAATCCCATTGCTTTTTTGTTGAGGCAACCCATGCGCAGCTTACTTCCGGGTTTTAGGGCGCGTCACTGTGGCACTCTATTATGCATATGTTTATATGAGGGGTCAAAATCCCATGCTCATAAAATGCTCATATATTTGTTTCTCTTCATTCCCCCCGCCCACAAATAAATAAATAAATATACCAATTTTAGGAAAAGTAACGAAGTTTGAGCAGTGTGGGTTTTATATTAACAGTGTTACACATATTTCAAAACGCAAAGTGTAATAACTGCAGTTGCCTCCCTGTCAGAATGACAAAGATCCTCAGTGAAGCACAAGCCCATGTTTCTCACTACATTGTAAGTACAACTTATTAAAAAGATCAGTTCAATGCAACTAATGTCGTCTTGGTGTTATTGCATGATGTTAAAATTGGTTTGCCATGAATTTAGTGATGGATTGTAAACATTTGAAATGTAGCATTTAATTGTTTCTCAGTTACAATGTTGTTGTTTTAATAAATCAGACACCGATGGTGCAGCACTGTGCTGTACCTCTTTATAGGCTTTTCATCCCTAACACATTGTTTCTGCGCTGATCAGAGGGTACTTGGCTGAATTTCTTTTTCAAAGGGGGTACATGATTGAAAAAAGTTTGAGAACCACTGTTCTAGACAGTGGGCGTTCTCACTCCACTCTGAATTTATGTGGCTGCTATTTCTGCCCGACATATTCGGGTCGATGACGCCACGGCGGGGTGCCACAGGTCGGTGTCCCTCTTCCTGAGAGGGGCTTTACGTCAGCATCCCCCTAGCACCCCGAGGGCTCCGGCTTGGGACCTGCCCCTGCTGCCGGATGCCCTATCATCTCCTCCCTTCGAGCCCCTGGCCCAGGTGGAGCTTAAGTGGCTATCCTTAAAGGCAGCATTTCTGCTTTCCATGACTGCAGGGAAACGAGTTGGAGAGCTACATGCCCTCTCTGTGAGCGATACATGCCTGAGGTGGAACTCCGATGGCTCGGGTGTTGCCCTCTGGCTGAACGTGGCGTTCCTGCCCAAGGTGCTTCCACTAGCCCACTCCAATCGGCCTATCCAGCTGGCGCGCTTTAACATCCCACAGGAGAACGGCACGCCTGAGTTGCTGTGCCCTGTGCGTGCCCTAGAGGCTAATATTGGTGCTACGGCCCATATACGACAGTCAGAGCAGCTCTTCATTTGCCATGGCGGCACGAGAAGGGGCTGTACTCTCTCCAAGCAGCGGCTGTCCCACTGGGTTGTGGATACAATCTCACATGCCTATGGGGCCAGTGGCCGCCCCCCGCCATCAGGGGTGAGATGTCACTCTACAAGGAGCATCTCAACGTCTTGGGCTGCCCTGAGAGGGGTGTCCCTGGAGACCATCTGCACCTCGGTGTTGTGGCCATCGTCTGGCACATTCTCCAGGTTCTACCGGGTCAATGTCGCCACTCCCCATCCTGTTGCCGAGCTCCGCTGCTTACAGTAGTGAGAAAGGGCTTGGATTCTTCATGACATGGTTGGTATAGGTCATCCAGTGCTAAAGCACCGCCTCTGGTGGTCAGTAGGGACGAAATAGAACGATAGTTATGGCTGTAACTACGGTTCTATGAGTGCCAGAGTTTCCGGTCACTCAGAATTCTTGTGTGCTCGCGAGAAGATTCTGGGAACCGATCCACTAATGACGCCGGCCTATGTAGCCGTAGTCACGTGGGTCACAGGTGACTTTGTTGTTATTACGTACTCGAACTGCGCATGCGTGCGATGGACATATCCAGTGCTAAAGCACCGCCTCTGGCAGTCATCCGGGACTCATAGAACCGTAGTTACAGCCGTAACTATCGTTTTTCAGGCATCACTCTGCTTGTTTCTGCTGAATGAAATGTAACTACTTACTACTTAACTACTAATACCACTTCTACTTCCTTACTCTTACAAAGTAGCACAGGAAGTGTTCATGTTGCCTGAGTATAGACCCTCCCCCCAATGCAGGGTACACGTACATGATGTGTCAAAAGGAAGTAATATATATCATTTTCATTCTCCTTTCAAATGATTGAACTACATATAAAGCTCTATCAACTCACTATTCACTGTATAGCAGGGTATAGTAAAATACTAAAAATACTGATCTAATTATCTTACAATGAACTAGACACATATATATTATGATTAAATATATATTAATAATATATTATTGGTATACAAATATTAAAAAAACGAAGTATTTTGCTCCAAATACCAAACAGATCACCCATTCTAACCATGCTTCATACCCCTCTATTTCAGCCCTGTTAGAAAAGTGGTGATTCTGGGTCTGTAGCTTTAAAAAAGTTTATGCTAGGAAATCTACTGAGATACTCAACTAAATGCTAATAGCCGCTTTCACACCAAGTACTTAGGCGGTACTTGTCCCCCAACTCTTCAGTCCCTCAAACTGTCTTAGTAGATGGCGTTCTCACCGGAATAAATCCCAGAGGGAGGATTAGGCAAATTAAGCCGCTGACGTCACTTCTTCTTCTTCTGCTTTAGGTTTACTGGCAGGCCGCAAACAACTTCACGGCGTATACTGCCACCCGCTGTGCATGAGGCGTCTGTTAATCTTCCTCAGACATGAGGGGACTGGCTTCCATAGAAGCTGCTGGGTCGTGTCTTCCGAGTAAATCGCCAGAAGCGCCGACACCTCCTCATCACTCCACCCCTCCCATGTTTTATTTTGTGTTGCCATAAGTTAGTCTCTCTCCGTTGGTGCGCTGGGCTAATGCGAGCAAATAAAATGGCGGCTTCACAAAACTTTTCAGAGTTTTACGGGCCGTGGTTTGCAATTCGCCCAGCCAATCAGAAATTGTTAGTGTCCTTTTTGGTGTGAAACCAAATCTCCCCCCCCTATCGGCCTAGTTCGGGGGGAAAAGTACTAAATGTGATGAAAAGGCCATATCATGTTACAAACCACATCGAGGATTATTTCTTAAACAGTATGGAGCTCAAATGCTTTTTCTCTCGTGTGTTTACCACAAGGTGAGTTCCTTTTATATCCTGCTTTTTACACATCTCTCCAGTACAGGTTAGCTCTGAGTGTTGATGCGATGCTTGCTAATGTAAACACAGACCATATTACTTCCAAAACACGTTGCACAATGTTTCTGATAGCGACGTTTCTGATAGGGCCGTGGGTCTAAAGCCAGCCCACATTTCCGATATTACGTCATATCGGACGCAAATCTGGATCAGCTCCGTTGTACCCCCTTTTTTAGAGACGTGGGTACGGAGGAAAAGAGAGAGGGTTTTGTTTTCTGACACTTTGTGAGTTCCCCGACACACCGGGGATACATATTTATGTATATAAAAGACGTTAAAAAAAAGTGAATTTTGCATGATAGGAGACCTTTAATGAATTAAAAGCTTCAATTACCTTTTTCCTTTTCTGACTCAAAACCCACAAACAGTGATACAGAGGAACCTGTCATACAGATGTTCAGGCTCTCAGTGAAGAGCTATAAACAGCAGCTTGAGTCTCTGCACGTCCGACCCGCTGTGTCCCAGGTGCTCTCCCCTCCCTGGTGAGAGAAATGTCACAGAGAGCCAGAGGCGGAAAACGAGAAGCAATTTATAGCTGTTTGGCAGCATGAGGAGCATCTGTGAGGAGGAGAGACTCTCACAATGACCCGAGGGACAGCCGGTCTCAGGAGTCATCAGTCTGTGTCAGCTGCAGAGGTCATCTGTCCACCCCCTGTGAGTCTGTTGCTAACGGCACTGACCCCCCAGTATCCCCTCTAAAGGTCTAGGACACGTAGGCCTGTTTGTGCAGGAGATAGAAAGAGGTGTCAAAACCGGAAAACAGAATCCAGTTTGTTGATATAGCCTTAAAATCAGTTTGCTCTTAAATAAACATACTTAACAAAATGCTACTTCACACATTCTAACCCAAACCAGTATAATTTCCTAAATATAAGCCTGGGCCTGAGTCTTCATCATGTCTTCACCATGAGCCTGAGTCTTCATCATGTCTTCAACATGAGCCTGAGTCTTCATCATGAGCCTGAGTCTTCATCACGTCTTCGTCATGAGTCTGAGTCTTCACCATGAGCCTGAGTCTTCATCATGTCTTCACCATGAGCCTGAGTCTTCATCATGTCTTCATCATGAGCCTGAGTCTTCATCATGTCTTCAACATGAGCCTGAGTCTTCATCATGAGCCTGAGTCTTCATCACGTCTTCGTCATGAGTCTGAGTCTTCACCATGAGCCTGAGTCTTCATCATGTCTTCACCATGAGCCTGAGTCTTCACCATGTCTTCATCATGAGCCTGAGTCTTCATCATGAGCCTGAGTCTTCATCATGTCTTCAACATGAGCCTGAGTCTTCATCATGTTCAACATGAGCCTGAGTCTTCATCATGTCTTCATCATGAGCCTGAGTCTTTATCATGTCTTCACCATGAGCCTGAGTCTTCATCATGTCTTCACCATGAGCCTGAGTCTTCACCATGTCTTCACCATGAGCCTGAGTCTTCATCATGAGCCTGAGTCTTCATCATGAGCCTGAGTCTTCATCATGTCTTCACCATGAGCCTGAGTCTTCACCATGTCTTCACCATGAGCCTGAGTCTTCATCATGAGCCTGAGTCTTCATCATGAGCCTGAGTCTTCATCATGTCTTCACCATGAGCCTGAGTCTTCACCATGTCTTCACCATGAGCCTGAGTCTTCATCATGAGCCTGAGTCTTCATCATGTCTTCATCATGAGCCTGAGTCCTCATCATGTATTCACCATGAGCCTGAGTCTTCATAATGTCTTCACCATGAGCCTGAGTCTTCATCATGAGCCTGAGTCTTCACCATGAGCCTGAGTCTTCATCATGAGCCTGAGTCTTCATCATGTCTTCAACATGAGCCTGAGTCTTCATCATGTCTTCAACATGAGCCTGAGTCTTCATCATGTCTTCACCATGAGCCTGAGTCTGAGTCATGAGTCTGAGTCTTCATCATGTCTTCGCCATGAGCCTGAGTCTTCACCATGAGTCTGAGTCTTCATCATGTCTTCACCATGAGTCTGAGTCTTCATCATGTCTTCACCGTGAGCCTGAGTCTTCATCATGAGTCTGAGTCTTCATCATGTCTTCACCATGAGCCTGAGTCTTCATCATGTCTTCACCATGAGCCTGAGTATTCATCATGACTTCACCACAAGTCTTCTTCTAATATGGCGCAATTGTGTATAAACCTAATTTTCTTTTAAAGGAATGCTCCACTCATTAGATAATTAATCAAAACTTCAGTATTTAGTGAAACATTATGTTTAAACCATACCCTGAAGAAATCAGCGATATTCCCCGGTAAATAATGATTTTATAGCTCTTTTTTATCAAAACCTGTATATTCCGTCAGGCCGCTGCCATTTTGGCCATTTTCAGTAGTCACGTGATGGTCGTGACGTCATCCATGCGTTCACTTTGTAAACACACGAAAACATGGCGGAGTATTTGAGTTCGGACTCGTCAGCCGAGGAAGAAGTTTTGAGCAATATGAAGAGATTGGATGAGGGAATTCAGCCATACAGGTTCGAGCCTACTTAGTACTACTTAGTAGATACAATGATTTTGATTACTAGATATGTATGCATGTAGTACCACCCTTGCTAGCGATCCCCTCTCTAGTTTAGCATACTCAGCCTCGTTGTCCCTGGCCCTAGAACCACGATTTTATGGGGCCGGAAAAACTGGGGGAAAATACCCACTAGCCGGTACTACGCTATATGGAAAGGCCACCAAAAACTGGCCTGGCCTGGACGATAAAGGACGTTTAAACGGGGCTACCCGCTGCAATGGAAATGCGCTATAACATACCTTATTCTTACTCCGAGCACTACTTCTGGTCCTCCGTCGCTTCACACTTGCAGAGGGCGATTTCTCAACTGGCCGAACTGGTGTCCTGGTCAGTGATGACACCAGAAAGACCGATGGCACTGCATCTCTATTAAGTAATGGTTGTTCAATAAATCCCATGTTATGTGTTATCATACTCTCAGAGTAGTCGTCCGGAAACTTGAAATGTTCGCTGCATACATGCGCCTGTGGATCTTTCGGTTCGGGCCGGCCACATTTCGCTAGCCACTGCCTCTGAACGTACTTCCTACGCTTACCTTTTGGCAACAGATGGAACCGAGCATTCCGTGGATTGTTCCTATCAGAATTGTGGCAATGTTTCGCGATACAATGAGGCATATTTGAAGAGAGTAACTACAGTAAATAACATGAACATCAACGTGTCCTCGAAACCAAACGCATGGTTTACGTCACGTCCGGTAAAATGGCGCCGCCCACAGTGTTGATGTTATTTCGGTAATTAATCAGTTTAAAATCACTGATAATGTCATCGGATTAAAAAAAATAAAAAAGACTGGCAGAGACTGGTCTGTTTTATCGGATGATAATTATTTAAAAATGAGTGTCATGAGCATACCATTCCTTTAACAAAGAGTTTTGATTGATAACCAAGTCATTTTGTTGCAGAGACAAAACTAAGAAGTTCCGTATGTGTAAGTTTGAGAGTCCTTGGCAAATGACCCATTCAGTTGGTTACGTATTACCATTTGCTGTTTATTTTGCCTTTGTGAATTAGGCTTTTATCTGATGCTCATCCGTGGAGTGGACAGGATCAGGTTCAAGGACTCAGCAACAGTTTGTGTTTCATTTCTCACAACAAAGACATTTCTACTGTTCGTCCTTGCTCCCCATTTGAATTCCTGCTATATTTCCAAATTGTATATTACATTTTAAAAGGAACATTTATTGGGGCTCAGCAGTCGACAGTGGGAGGAAATTGGCATTTCGTTAGCCAGTAGATGTGCTTTGGGGTGTAGGGGGGGCCGTTGCTTGGGCAGACCCAGGACATGCTGGAGCAGGAAACGGGCGTTTGTGTGCAAAGTGAAGATGAAAGAGTGCTTATCAGCTAAATCTAGCATGGTCCTCGCTTTAGAGCAAACTACGAAAACAAAAACACTTGATGGCACGTCCCTGCACTGAAACAAATCAATTTTCCAACAGGAATACAAGTAATTCCTCAAAAAAAGAAAAGCACATCTGAGCTTGCTAATGAATAAGTAGATGAGAAATGGGGACGAATGGTGAGCTGTAAACACTCAAAGGCATTTTGAATGGAGCCCACATTCTAATCTCTGCCTGCATACGCCCCACCTGTGTGGTGTGACCATAATAGGGATTTAATAATGTGTCGACCACTGTCTGATTGGTCTCAGACACTATCCAGCTCTGCTTTTATTCCCATAATGCACCTCATGCTGTGCTTTCTCGTCTGTGACGGCATCTCTCGTGGTAATCATAGAGGCATGTTCTCGCTCTTTTCTGCCTTTTTTTTTTAAAACCACTAAACTATGTACCAATTTATGTTAACACAGTATATGTTGTATAAAGCTAGTGCACCCAGTACCAATACAAAAAGCTCTTTGGGCCTTATTGTTGTGCTCTAAAATGGATATTTATTTCTGATAACAGGTGGATGTATACTGCCCTGAATTTCCATCTGTGCCATTGTTGAGATGAGTGTTCCTGTTTTGTCCCCTCTCAAAGCACCTGCCGGCAGGGGCGGATCTACCGGGGTGGCATGGGGTGGCAACTGCCACCCTAAACAATAGCCTTGCCACCCCAGCTGCCACCCCAGTTGGCATCTTTGTTTTGAAAGAAAAGTTGTTGCTCATCGGACATTTATGAGAGAAAGTCTCTAATGTCCGAGTGCAAGTGAATGCAGCACAAGATGCACGTCATGTAACCCCTCCCCCGGTCCTGGCGCGAGAGTGGAAATATGATTGGTGGCGAATTCATTTGAACGGGACGGCGCAAAGCGAGAAGCCTTTCGGACCCAAGCACTGAAGGAATGAGGTATTTGCGGTCTACACTGACAGAGAAGAGACTGTCAGTGTGGCTGCACTCAGCATTGAATCAAAACGCACTACAGCTGTTGATCTTAATACGTTTGTGAGGCGTTTTGCTGAACAAAATGGTAATCGCCGCATTCAGCTGTAATAGACATGCCAACTTGATGCTCTGCTCACGGATGACTCGATGAGAATAACAAACTGTTAAGATGATGACCTTGTATGCGTGTAGCCTATATATTGTTTTCTTTGAGGGGGTCTGCCCCCAAAAAACAATTTTAAGTCCTGAAAAAGTAAAATAAGACGGTGTGTAAAACTACACTGCCCAGCCAACAGAAAGTAACCACTTTGATTTAACTAGGCCAGTAGGTAAGGACTTTCCACTGGATAATAACTGCAGCGATGTTTTAGCTGAATACACGTTTTTTAACCCTAACTGATGCAGTTAGTCACTTCTTTAATGTTTGTTCTTTCTGATGTAAAGTCAAGGTTGTAACTGTTTATCAATAATGATATAATTACTTGTTTTTCAAATTTGAAGGAGGGTGAGCAAGCATCTTGATGAACATTCATCATTAACTCCTCCAAAAAATATAGTTTATTCAATAATAAATGAATATGTGAATCATAACAGTTCTTCACTATATCTGTAAAGCGTCTTTGAGCACCTGTAAAAACGCTAACAAATTAAATCTATTATTATTATTATTATTTATTAACAGTGAAAGGAGCCAGTTGAGGTGGTTCGGGCACCTAGTTAGGATGCCACCTGGGCGCCTCCCTAGGGAGGTGTTCCAGGCACGTCCAGCTGGGAAGAGACCAAGGGGTAGACCTAGGACCAGGTGGAGGGATTATATCTCTTCGCTGGCCTGGGAGCGCCTTGGGATCCCCCAGTCAGAGCTGGTTGATGTCGCCAGGGAAAAGAAAGTTTGGGGCTCTCTGCTGGAACTGCTACCCCCGCGACCCGACCACGGATAAGCGGGAGAAGATGGATGGATGGATGGAACAGTGATAGGAATAATATTATTGTTAATAGTATCATATTCATTCAGACAAACATCGATGAGACAGTTAATTAATGTACTTATTGCAGCAGTCTGCATAGATTTGGTACCCCTGCTGGTCTAAGAGTGAAACAAACTCATTCAGTTATTGTTCAGTTAAAATTCATTAAATTACGTCTGCCACCTTATAAGGCTTTACTGATGTGCCACAATAATATCACCTATGTGATTGAGTTAAAATATTAATATTGTGGCTTTCCAAGTTAACATTGATTGTAGGGGTGTAACGGTTCACAAACATTTCGGTTCGGTACGTACCTCGGTTTTTAGGTCACGGTTCGGTTCGGTTCATTACGTTTTCGGTACAGCAGAAAAAATTATCACAAAACATTAAAAACATTTTTTTTATTATTATTAAACTGTGACTAATGTATTCAAATAAATACAAAATATAGTAAAATAAACATTAAGGTGCAGCATTTCGATGAACTGAAATAATCTGTATTTGAACTGTACTAGTACCTGAGCAGCCAGCTTGACATTAGGACTTGCTTGTCATTGTATTTTCATGTTGTTTAAAGAAAGATGAACTTGTCCACATTGCTTGCTGAAATGGCAGATCTGCTGGCACTAACAATGTCTCCTGCTGTGGAGAACACCCTCTCTAGGGACAGAGGTAGCAGACACAGCCAGGTAGTGCTTTGCTAACATGGCAACATAAGGATATTTGGCGTTTGTAATAGCTTTGGCTCGGTCTGAACTTTCTGCGAGTGGTGGAGGCTTACATGCTAGTGGGAGTTGGGTTTGCACTTCAGTCTTTTTTCTTTTGGTACCGGTGATATTCACATTCGGTTGATGCCTTTTCAAATGAGTGTGATGTATTGCCAGCCGCGTAACAAATGTTAGTTGAACAATACAGACAAACAGCTTTGGTTCGGTCCACCTGTCTTTGTCCGTCATCCTTGTACGTAACTGCGAAACCAAAATGTTCCCAAACCGGAGACTTCAATGATGCTGGAGGATTTTCAGCTCAACTTTATCTGCGTTCGCCATTTCGACAGTTCCTCAAATTACTGACTACATTTGAACACATCCCTGTGACCAGCTCTCATAGTATGCCTCTCGTCCAATGAAATGACTTGGTCGCTCTATGATATATACCTGAGATTACTTCCAGAAAGTTGTTCATGTTCTCAATTTTTTTACGTTTAACGCTATATTAGTTCGGTACACACGTGTACCGAACCAAAGGGCCCGTACCGAATAATTTCAGTACGGGTACGTGTACCGTTACACCCCTAATTGATTGATATGATTGCGATTTAAATCAGCATATACTTCTGTCAGGGGATGCCACCCCTCAAAATCTCCTGCCACCCTCTTGCCACCCCATGAATATTTGTCTAGATCCGCCCCTGCCTGCCGGCCATATGATGTGAAGTGCCACAAAGTGGCGGTGATATTGCGATCATCCTGTCATTACATGAATCGTTGATTGATAAAAAAGAGAGGAAATGCTCCTGTGTGAGGTAATTGTACTCTGCTGAGATGCTGCACCTCAGTACAAAAATAGATGATGTTAAAGAGAGCAACATGTCAGCTCTGCCCTGCGGAGTGAAGCCAGGAAATGAAAAGCACCTTTCAGAGCAGATGTTGTGTCTCTCACAGGGCAGGGAAGTGGCTCAATCTGCATATTATGTGTAGAAGAGCCTGATTTATTGCTATGGTGAGGGAAACCTACTCTGAGTCAAACCTGAGTGCATCGACCGAGTTGTGCTGTTGTAATAACCTAAATTAATTGAATTCACTGCCTAAATAATGACTTCATTTCTTATATTTGTACACACGCTTTCACTCTCAGTCTCACGCTCTCACGCTGCCCAAACTATTCTCACGCCGAAAACAAGATGAACCGGCGATCGTTTTTGGTTGGTTATTTACAATGTTGAGTTGACAGCTGCTCAAGCTGTTGATCCGCTCCCTCCCCGCCCCCACCACTCTTAACAACGTTAACAGACAGCAGAGCAGTGGGAGCCGGTTGGTCAATCCCCGACCCGTATTGCGCATGCGCAGATCTAAGATCCAGTAGAAATGATAACAAAGTAAAAGTCTGCTGCTTATTGTTCTACTAGGCCAAAATAGAGTCAAAGAGATGAGAGTGAGAGTGCGTTAATTAATATATTTGGCAGTTTGGAGTAAGTCTGTAGATTTGTTTGTGTGTGTGTGTTTCATGTATAGGCCTCTCGCGATAATTAATTTAGTTGGATACATTTTCCCGGAAATTATTGCGATAAACGATAATATTGTCGGCACCGTTGTATGACCATTTTAGACCACTGACATAATGATAATATATAATAAAATTCAAGTACATCCTTTCAAACTGCTAGTTACATCCTCATGTAAATGGCAATTTATCGAGTTCATTTAATTGTTTATCGCGACAGGCCTATGCACACAATAAAACAGTGGAAACAAACATGTGTTTGACTTTCATTAGTGAATTAAACTTTGTGCCCTTTATAGCCTGTGTCCAATATTGTGTATTTGTATATATTGTATATATATCCTCTATATATATATATATATATATATATGTGCTAAGGTCCCGCTGCTGACATGATAGCAGTCATTTAGTGCGCATATGTGTAATTAAACCCATGATATCAAAATCTCACTCCAGCCAGGTACCCAAAGTTGGCAACCCTGCCTTAGTATAGCAAACACATTTATAATAAGTAGTTGTATATCTGTAAATATACATTCATATTTGTAAAAGGATCCTTAGCTCTCTTGTTAAGTGATGAATGAGATTAATATCAGTCTCAAATCTGAATGCTAAATATTAAGCTACGACTAGCAGGTGGTTAGCTAAACTCATCATAAATGCAACAAATAGCTAGGCTAGCTCTAAAGTGTTATAGTTAAACATCATGAGCATGCATTAAGTTCACCTTAACACGGTTTAGAATAGTTATAGAACTAGATATGTTGTTGTCTTACCGAGGGTCGGGTCGTACTCCCAGATGAAGCGTCTGGTCAGAAATCTCACCACCAAAGCTGCAGAAAAAAAAGAAAGACATGTTCAAAGTATGTAAACAGTTCCATAAAAATTAGCATGTTAGTCTAGGTGTAGTCATGGACTCTGACCTGAGTTTCAACAGTCACATTACAACAGTTACTAAATCAGCCTACTATCACCTAAAGAATATATCTAGGATTAAAAGACTAATGTCACAGCAGGATTTGGAAAAACTTGTCCATGCTTTTATCTTCAGTAGACTCGACTACTGCAATGGTGTCTTCACAGGTCTCACTAAAAAATCTATTAGGAAGCTGCAGCTAATTCAGAACGCTGCTGCTCGAGTCCTCACTAACACTAAGAAAGTGGATCACATCACTCCTGTTCTGAAGTCTTTACACTGGCTTCCTGTGTGTCAAAGAATAGATTTCAAAATACTGCTGCTGGTTTATAAAGCTTTGAATGGTTTAGGCCCAAAATACATTTCTGACCTCCTGCTAAATTATGAACCATCCAGATCTCTCAGGTCTTCAGGGACTGGTCAGCTTTCTGTCCCCAGAGTCAGAACTAAACATGGAGAAGCAGCATTCAGTTATTATGCTCCAAATATCTGGAACAAACTCCCAGAAACCTGCAGGTCCGCTGCAACTCTGACTACTTTTGAATCCAGGCTGAAGACTTTTCTTTTTGTCGCTGCTGTTAATTGAACTATTCACATCTTAGACTGCACTGTAACTTTTATTATCTTTGCTTTTTAATGCCATTTTCTTAATGTCTTTCATTTTTGTAAAGCACTTTGAATTGCCTTGTGTTGAGTCCCCCCAAAGGTAGTTAAAGTCATTATTGGGGTTAAAGTCCCCTCGTAGGTGGTTAAAGTCCCCTACGTGTGCCGTTTTGGTTTTAAATGAGTGTTTTGAAATGCCATTTTATAATATCTTTCTTAAATGCTATTAATGTCTTTCATTTTTGTAAAGCACTTTGAATTGCCTTGTGTTGAAATGTGCTATATAAATAAACTTGCCTTGCCTTGCCTGCTCTCCAGAATGTTTACTGTATATGTTGCCTCAAGTGTGGATTTACCTCTATGATAATTCAACAAAGGGGCAGGTACAGTAATATAAGATTTGTTGTCTTCTTCCTGCTCCTTTTCGGTCAATGGTGTGTTTATAGAGACATGTTTTGTTAACGATTATTTTACTTTAAGATTTGCATACCATGAACGGAACTAATACAAAATGAAATGAAACTTGATGTGCTGCTCAGTCAATAACAGTGCAGATCATATCAGGCTGTGTTCCTAATATCCATATCCACTGACAACATGTCTACTTCAATACTGTAGTTAATCAGCTGTGGATGACCACTAAGAGGCCACAAGAGCCAAACCACTTTAACACACGTCTCATCTAATGCTAATACTCATTTGAACAGTTCCAGAACATTCAGGCGGAGTTCAAACGCCTTCAGGATCCAACATCGTCTCTCTTAATGAGCTGCTTCTCTTACATGGGGAAACAATGCTGCTCAGCATCAGCCTTCATTACAAAAGCAGAACAACATGCCGCAGCAGGCCAGTGACTCACTCTCAAAGACTGCATCAAGCTCACTCTCCTACCATCAACATGTAGTCTGCACACAGAGATGTTCTTCACTCAGATAAGATCAGAAGGCCATACAGATACAGCCAACACCGATAAAGTGCTGTCTGAGTAAAGTACCTGTAAACAAGTCTGTAAAGTGCATTCAAACATGTATTTGGTAATCAACATGTGTCTTTGTGATACAGATCTTTCCCAGCATCACTTTTCATCCAGAAGCCAAGATCAGCTCTTCCATTTGATTGGTCGTAACAACAGTCCAGACAAACCTCTGTGCTCCTCTGCTGCTTGTTTTCCATCACCATCCTCTGGTACTTCACAACAGAGCATACAGTGTAATCTGATTCCCCTCTGATTCCCCCCAGGCAGTCACAACAGGAGGTGTGCCTCATTCTGTTACAGGTTTTCAGAAAACTATAGCTTCTCTTTCTTTAGTTGGGTTATTGGGTAGGCATGATACCACTGAGACTCTAATATGGACAAAGGCAAACATACTAAATGCATGAATTAATTAGATTCTCAGAGAGAACAAATGATATAGGCTAAATGTTAAAGAGGACATACTCTGCTCATTTCAGGTTCATATCAGTATGTAGTGTCTCTACTTTAAAAAGTCCTCTCTGCTGATGTTCAGGTGTATATCAGTATGTAGTGTCTCTACTTTAAAGAGTCCTCTTCTGCTGATGTTCAGGTGTATATCAGTATGTAGTGTCTCTACTTTAAAGAGTCCTCTCCGGCTGATGTTCAGGTGTATATCAGTATGTAGTGTCTCTACTTTAAAGAGTCCTCTCCTGCTGATGTTCAGGTGTATATCAGTATGTAGTGTCTCTACTTTAAAGAGTCCTCTTCTGCTGATGTTCAGGTGTATATCAGTATGTAGTGTCTCTACTTTAAAGAGTCCTCTCCTGCTGATGTTCAGGTGTATATCAGTATGTAGTGTCTCTACTTTAAAGAGTCCTCTCCTGCTGATGTTCAGGTGTATATCAGTATGTAGTGTCTCTACTTTAAAGAGTCCTCTCCTGCTCATGTTCAGATGTATATCAGTATGTAGTGTCTCTACTTTAAAGAGTCCTCTTCTGCTGATGTTCAGGTGTATATCAGTATGTAGTGTCTCTAATTTAAAGAGTCCTCTCCTGCTGATGTTCAGGTGTATATCAGTATGTAGTGTCTCTACTTTAAAGAGTCCTCTCCTGCTGATGTTCAGGTGTATATCAGTATGTAGTGTGTCTACTTTAAAGAGTCCTCTCCTGCTGATGTTCAGGTGTATATCAGTATGTAGTGTCTCTACTTTAAAGAGTCCTCTCCTGCTGATGTTCAGGTGTATATCAGTATGTAGTGTCTCTACTTTAAAGAGTCCTCTTCTGCTGATGTTCAGGTGTATATCAGTATGTAGTGTCTCTACTTTAAAGAGTCCTCTCCTGCTGATGTTCAGGTGTATATCAGTATGTAGTGTCTCTACTTTAAAGAGTCCTCTCCTGCTGATGTTCAGGTGTATATCAGTATGTAGTGTCTCTACTTTAAAGAGTCCTCTTCTGCTGATGTTCAGGTGTATATCAGTATGTAGTGTCTCTACTTTAAAGAGTCCTCTCCGGCTGATGTTCAGGTGTATATCAGTATGTAGTGTCTCTACTTTAAAGAGTCCTCTCCTGCTGATGTTCAGGTGTATATCAGTATGTAGTGTCTCTACTTTAAAGAGTCCTCTTCTGCTGATGTTCAGGTGTATATCAATATGTAGTGTCTCTACTTTAAAGAGTCCTCTCCTGCTGATGTTCAGGTGTATATCAGTATGTAGTGTCTCTACTTTAAAGAGTCCTCTCTGCTGATGTTCAGGTGTATATCAGTATGTAGTGTCTCTACTTTAAAGAGTCCTCTCCTGCTCATGTTCAGATGTATATCAGTATGTAGTGTCTCTACTTTAAAGAGTCCTCTCCTGCTGATGTTCAGGTGTATATCAGTATGTAGTGTCTCTACTTTAAAGAGTCCTCTCCTGCTGATGTTCAGGTGTATATCAGTATGTAGTGTCTCTACTTTAAAGAGTCCTCTCCTGCTGATGTTCAGGTGTATATCAGTATGTAGTGTCTCTACTTTAAAGAGTCCTCTCCTGCTGATGTTCAGGTGTATATCAGTATGTAGTGTCTCTACTGGGACATGTCTCCATGCTTTAATGTTCAAAAAGCTCTTTATTTGTATCATACTGCCTGTGCTGCAGCACCTCTTTTCACCCTTTGTCTGAAACCAGAGCCCAGTCTGCACTGATAGGTACAATGTGTTCGAGCGCTAGCCAATAGGAGTGTGAGTGTTATATAGTGATATGTTACAAGGTAAACAAAGAGTCCAATTGCGGAGTTTCAGGCAGGGGGGTGGGGGGTGGGGGGTGGGGGGAGTGTGTGGGAGAAAACTCCCTCTGAAGGGAACATGGGTATTTTAACCTTTGAAGACCATTTACATGCACTAAAACCTACATGATAGAACATACTGCAGGGAAGGGAACATTTGGGAAAAGCATAATAGGGCCTCTTTAGTTTTTATTTTATTTAGGAGAAACACTATGCAGGGCTGCCAACTTTTCAATTTTGTTTTGAATGAAATACATAACTTCAGATTTTAAAGGGTCATCATGAACAGAATTAAATAGAATATTTCAGCAAACATCTGGAGGAAGATATTTAAAAGTGAGGACATTTCCTGTGTTACGCTGTAGTTTAAGGTAACTTTCCTTTTATTTTGAAACAAAAAACTATAAAGATTGAACATTTCAGCCAAAAACATGTATTAAATATCTGAAAGTTTAAAAAACATTACGTTATTAATGTGTATCACTTTAATTTCAGCAGACTCTCCCTTAACAATAATGTGCATGAAAACAAGAGAGTTGTGACCTCTGGATGAAATCGGGAGCGGAAAATGAAAAGCGGGATTCTCCCGGGGAAATATTGAGGGTTGGCTGTCACAGCTCAGTGGACGCCTGACCACAGCCTCAATCAGAACTATTTATTGCTGTTCCAAACTACTGCACTCAAATGCAAAGTGAAAAGTAGCTTCTATACTTTAGAGCAGTCGTTTGCAGCCCTGCCTTTTGGTGCTTTTTGGTAATCAAATCAAGTTTTATTTATATAGCACATTTAAAAGCGATCTTTCGTCGAGCCAAAGTGCTGTACATGTAACAAAAACACTTTACTACAATCACAATAAAAGACAATAATTTACAACAGAAATATAAAAAAACACAGGGAATAGTCAGGAGTGGTGCTCCACTCTGACTAGAAGGCCAGGGAGAAGAAGTGTGTTTTTAGTGAGGATTTAAAAAACCCTAGTGTCTGGGCCGACCTCTCATGGAGGGGCAGACTATAATTGCCTATGAGAGCAAATTATTAATTGTTTGCTCTCTGTGAGCCTGTGAGCTCCACTTGAGTCCAGGCGTGAATGTGTCCTCATGTCAAATTGCTGAGCTGCTGCTTGTAGCAAACTGAAAATGAGGGAACAGATTTGTCTTTGAAGTAGAAAAAAACATCCATCTAGCCTGCCCTTTTTCTTGCACATAATTAGCCACAACAAGAAAAGGGAGGAAAAGCTGTCAGCTAGAGTGGTGCTGCCACGTTTCATTACCCCGCTAAGGGAGTGGAGCCAGTCTCTGAGCTCAGGTAGCGTTTGATGATTGCTGAGAGCCTGAAGCTCAAAGGGTCTCCATTGTCTTTCACACATATGGAGTAGCTGTGGAAAGCTTCAATTAGTCTCTTCGCATTAGCCACAACATTTATTTTACTTAACACAGCTACAGTTATTAGGTTGTCCATTCGTTAGCATGAGTCCGGTGAATAGACTCAATATAATATGTATAGAGAGACTGTTAGAACCCTGTTATGTTTTTTTTCTTTTAAAGTCAACCACATTCCAATTTATTTCCTTACAAATGTATTCTGCTCATTCACATGTTCATATCAGTATGGAGTGTCTCTACTTTAAAGAGTCCTCTCCTGCTGATGTTCAGGTGTATATCAGTATGTAGTGTCTCTACTTTAAAAGAGTCCTCTCCTGCTGATGTTCAGGTGTATATCAGTATGTAGTGTCTCTACTTTAAAGAGTCCTCTCCTGCTGATGTTCAGGTGTATATCAGTATGTAGTGTCTCTACTTTAAAGAGTCCTCTCCTGCTGATGTTCAGGTGTATATCAGTATGTAGTGTCTCTACTTTAAAGAGTCCTCTCCTGCTGATGTTCAGGTGTATATCAGTATGTAGTGTCTCTACTTTAAAGAGTCCTCTCCTGCTGATGTTCAGGTGTATATCAGTATGTAGTGTCTCTACTTTAAAGAGTCCTCTCCTGCTGATGTTCAGGTGTATATCAGCATGTAGTGTATCTACTTTAAAGAGTCCTCTCCTGTTGATGTTCAGGTGTATATCAGTATGTAGTGTCTCTACTTTAAAAGAGTCCTCTCCTGCTGACTGTTCAGGTGTATATCAGTATGTAGTGTCTCTACTTAAAGAGTCCCTCTCCCTGCTGATGTTCAGGTGTCTATATCAGTATTGTAGTGTCTCTTACTTTAAAGAGTCCTCTCCTGCTGATGTTCAGGTGTATATCAGTATGTAGTGTCTCTACTTTAAAGAGTCCTCTTCTGCTGATGTTCAGGTGTATATCAGTATGTAGTGTCTCTACTTTAAAGAGTCCTCTCCTGCTGATGTTCAGGTTGTATATCAGTATGTAGTGTCTCTACTTTAAAGAGTCCTCTCCTGCTGATGTTCAGGTGTATATCAGTATGTAGTGTCTCTACTTTAAAGAGTCCTCTCTCCTGCTGATGTTCAGGTGTATATCAGTATGTTAGTGTCTCTACTTTAAAGAGTCCTCTCCTGCTGATGTTCAGGTGTAATATCAGTATGTAGTGTCTCTACTTTAAAGAGTCCTCTCCTGCTGAATGTTCAGGTGTATATCAGTATGTAGTGTCTCTACATTTAAAGAGTCCTCTCCTGCTGATGTTCAGGTGTATATCAGTATGTAGTGGTCCTCTACTTTAAAGAGTCCTCTCCTGCTGATGTTCAGGTGTATATCAGTATGTAGTGTCTCTACTTTAAAGAGTCCTCTCCTGCTGATGTTCAGGTGTATATCAGTATGTAGTGTCTCTACTTTAAAGAGTCCTCTTCTGCTGATGTTCAGGTGTATATCAGTATGTAGTGTCTCTACTTTAAAGAGTCCCTCTCCTGCTGATTTCAGGTGTATATCAGTATGTAGTGTCTCTACTTTAAAGAGTCCTCTCCTGCTGATGTTCAGGTGTATATCAGTATGTAGTGTCTCTACTTTAAAGAGTCCTCTTCTGCTGATGTTCAGGTGTATATCAGTATGTAGTGTCTCTACTTTAAAGAGTCCTCTTCCTGCTGATGTTCAGGTGTATATCAGTATGTAGTGTCTCTACTTTAAAGAGTCCTCTCCTGCTGATGTTCAGGTGTATATCAGTATGTAGTGTCTCTACTTTAAAGAGTCCTCTCCTGCTGCATGTTTCAGGTGTATATCAGTATGTAGTGTCTCCTACTTTAAAGAGTCCTCTCCTGCTGATGTTCAGGTGTATATCAGTATGTAGTGTCTCTACTTTAAAGAGTCCTCTTCCTGCTGATGTTCAGGTGTATATCAGTATGTAGTGTCTCTACTTTAAAGAGTCCTCTCCTGCTGATGTTCAGGTGTATATCAGTATGTAGTGTCTCTACTTTAAAGAGTCCTCTCCTGCTGATGTTCAGGTGTATATCAGTATGTAGTGTCTCTACTTTAAAGAGTCCTCTCCTGCTGCATGTTCAGGTGTATATCAGTATGTAGTGTCTCTACTTTAAAGAGTCCTCTCCTGCTGATGTTCAGGGTATATCAGTAGTGTCTCTACTTTAAAGAGTCCTCTCCTGCTGATGTTCAGGTGTATATCAGTATGTAGTGTCTCTACTTTAAAGAGTCCTCTCCTGCTGATGTTCAGGTGTCATATCAGTATGTAGTGTCTCTACTTAAAGAGTCCTCTCCTGCTGATGTTCAGGTGTATATCAGTATGTAGGTGTCTCTACTTTAAAGAGTCCTCTCCTGCTGATGTTCAGGTGTATATCAGTATGTAGTGTCCTCTACTTTAAAGAGTCCTCTCCTGCTGATGTTCAGGTGTATATCAGTATGTAGTGTCTCTACTTTAAAGAGTCCTCTCCTGCTGATGTTCAGGTGTATATCAGTATGTAGTGTCTCTACTTTAAAGAGTCCTCTCCTGCTGATGTTCAGGTGTATATCAGTATGTAGTGTCTCTACTTTAAAGAGTCCTCTCCTGCTGATGTTCAGGTGTATATCAGTATGTAGTGTCTCTACTTTAAAGAGTCCTCTCCTGCTGATGTTCAGGTGTATATCAGTATGTAGTGTCTCTACTTTAAAGAGTCCTCTCCTGCTGATGTTCAGGTGTATATCAGTATGTAGTGTCTCTACTTTAAAGAGTCCTCTCCTGCTGATGTTCAGGTGTATATCAGTATGTAGTGTCTCTACTTTAAAGAGTCCTCTCCTGCTGATGTTCAGGTGTATATCAGTATGTAGTGTCTCTACTTTAAAGAGTCCTCTCCTGCTGATGTTCAGGTGTATATCAGTATGTAGTGTCTCTACTTTAAAGAGTCCTCTCCTGCTGATGTTCAGGTGTATATCAGTATGTAGTGTCTCTACTTTAAAGAGTCCTCTCCTGCTGATGTTCAGGTGTATATTAGTATGTAGTGTCTCTACTTTAAAGAGTCCTCTCCTGCTGATGTTCAGGTGTATATCAGTATTTAGTGTCTCTACTAGGACATGTCTCCATGCTTTAATGTTCAAACAGCACTTTATTTTTCTCATACTGCCTGTGCTGGAGCACCTCTTTTCACCCTCTGTCTGAAACCAGAGCCCAGTCTGCTCTGATTGGCTAGCTGGCCGGCTCTGTTGTGATTGGTCAACCGCTTAGAGATGTCCAGCCCCTTAGCCTATCACGTACAATGTGTTGGCGCTCTAGCCAATTGAAGCTGAGTGTTACATAGCGGTGTCACGATAGTACAGAAGTAAACAAAGGACGTGTGGAGAGAAAGGAAACACAAGGATTTTAACCTTTGCAGACCATATACATGCACACACACCTATAGAACACGCTACAGGGAAGAGAACACTTGAAAAAGCATAATAGGGCCTCTTAATTTTGTTTCCAGGAAAAGGAAAAGTGTGTCAAGCAACTTTCAATTATTCCCTAAATGCAACAGGTTGTCATGTTGAAGAAAAGGCAGTCCAACACACATTCTTCCCCGGGCAGACCCTACTTCTCCTGTTGCTCCAGAGGCTGGATTTCCCACTGAGGTTACTTCCTGTATCTGCTACAGTGGCCTAGATGCCATGTGGACAGAACAACCAATGGGGTGTGAAGTGCTCTCCTCATTACAGGTAACTATAACTCCTGCCTTTCACTGCCACGAGTAGAAATGTACACGTGTAAGAGAGGGGCCTTTGTTAACGTGCGTTAACGTGGTCACTGTGACCCAGATCCACAGCTGGTTTGCAGGAATAATGTATCAGCAGCTGACCAGGTCACACAGGGAGCTGGTTCACTGCAGTGACAGACATCTGAAAGGGCTGGTATAAAAAAGACACCAACTGTCATGGTCACACATATCATGGAAACCCCATAGCTCTAGTTTTGTAAATGTTTTCCGAATGTAACTGTTATTCTCACATTGAAGTGACTGTTAAAGTACTGTATTGCACCTCCCCTGATTTTCTGCAGCACATATACATTATTTTGAGAAGCTGCTTTTGGACATGGCAGTGAAGATTCGGTAATTTGCTTAATGAATAAAACAGACTTTGGGCTCCTATAGTTAGGTCTAATAAATGTAACATTAAACACCTACATCTCATAAATATGTCATAGTTTATATATCTGGTTTTGCATGTCATTTACTCTCCTATCATATCAGATCCTTCCCTCTTATTGCAATATAATCTCCTCACCTGCTGCCTGATCCCCTCATTAGCCCCACAACATATAAAGCAGTTATATTTCACTGACCCTGGCCCCAATTATTCTGCCTGCCGCTTCTCTGACTTGTTTTCCTGGTTGACGGATCAGCTGGTTTTGACCCAGCCTGTATCTGTGTCATGCTTCTGGGTTCCACCTGCACCAGTGAACTTTACCAAAACACATTCTGTCTCTATTGGGGAGCTGTAAACCCCTGCAGTGTTAAGGTAATGCTCTGCCATTCATATTTTACATTTCAAATTGGTAAAAAAAACTAGGTCTTGTAACAGTTTGTTCCTTCAACCAGATGTCCTTGGACTTTAACGTTCTCCCCTTCCCCAGCACTTATCTACTGATGGCTGGTGGAGGAACTCTCCGCCGTGTTAACCTGAACTGTTGCCATGTCATTTCTCAGATATCTGGCAGGCTGACAAAATCAATCCTGTTACTGCCTAGAGCTTGGCAGCACTCACATTCTCAACAACTTCATATTTCCCCAAAAATGTGGCGGCTGAAGCCTGAGCAAAATAATCTGTTTTGATTTGATCAAATTCTGCAGCACATACTTCACAGAGCTGCTCTGCTCTGAGGATGGACTGCCAGGTTTTCAGATTTATGTCAAACACATCATTTGCTGGACGTCTTTGCCAACACCGCTTTTGTCCAAAGTGACCTAATCACATTAGCAACAGAATGTTGGACTAATTGCAAACAAAGCCAGAGCAATTAGCGGCACCAAAACCCTGTCCTCAGCCGAAGCCATGTTACTCCTTCAACATCTCCATTGAGACCCCCCCATCAGACGGACCCCCGCGGCTCTTTGGTTCCCTTCAGACACAAAAACACCTCCACTGGCTGACAGGCTCCCAGTGCTGAGCAGCTGTAGCAGGTGCTGGGCCTATTGTGGCCACATCTCCACGGGTCATGTCACACAGGCTGTGAGCAGATAAGACTGGAGGGAAATGGTTAGACTGATTGTCTATTGGTCAATTAAGGGTGGCAGGGCTGACACTCCTGCAATCCCAATCATCAAAATATATTTGAAGGAAAAGTTGTTCTTGTTATTGCTGTGGTGTGAATCATTTCAGTTTTAACTTGTCATATAAACCAGTGATTCTCAAACTTTTTTCAATCATGTACCCCCTTTGAAAAGAAATTCAGCCAAGTACCCCCTGATCAGCGCAAACACTATTTGTTAGGGACAAAAAGCCTATATAAAGAGGTACAGTACAGCGCTGCACCATCGGTGTCTGATTTATTAAAACAACAACCTTGTAACTGAGAAACACATGCTACATTTCAAATGTTTACAATCCATCACTAAATTCATGGCAAACCAATTTTAATATCATGCAATAACACTAAGACGACATTAGTTGCATTGAACTGATCTTTTTAATAAGTTGTACTTACAATGTAGTGAAACATGGGCTTGTGCTTCACTGAGGACCTTTGTCATTCTGACAGGGAGGCAACTGCAGTTATTACACTTCGCGTTTTGAAATATGTGTAACTCTGTTCATATAAAACCCACGCTGCTCAATCTTCGTTACTTTTCCTAAAATTTTTTTTTTTTTTTTCATTAACATACAAATAAATCTCACATACCCCCTGCAGTACTCCAACGTACCCCTAGGGGTCCGCGTACCCCCATTTGAGAACCACTGATATAAACCATACATTCATTCAGTCTTTGTCTGTATGCTAAAGGTTTACTTTTTCTCCATCCAATGGCCGTATGTATGTAAACCCAAAACTACCAGACCTGGAGAGGTCAATGATATGTTGCCAGATGTCATGTTGTCATCCAGTTAGGCAGCTTTAGGATGGATAATGTATGCCAAAATGGTCTTGAGTGGGTCGACAAAATGTTGAATTGTATCAAAATAGCACTGATGTTTTTTCTTATTTTTTCATTATTCCTATTCTTTACGTGGTAGAAATGGTTTGTTTTCGTAAAACATTCGTAAAATTAGGGTTGTAACCAACGTGGCAACACTGCACTTCACAATGCTAGTCAGACCAGCTGTTAGCTTGGATAGCTGATGGTTGTTCCTTATTTATACTTTCGGAGCTAAATGTTCTCAGTGACATCATGAATGACACTATTTCAATCAAGCTGATTCACGATATGTAAGACATTTTTAATAATTGATCAGTCACATGGCCTCATTCAAGTGAACAAGAACAGTCTGATTCGACTGTACAGAGTTAGTCTAGCATCTGATTCACATATGCTCATGTTGTGAAGGTTACTCCTGAGTTAGCAGGACCACTGTTTTTGTCTTGTTTACGGGAACAGAAGAGGGGGAATCATTAACCAGACAAGCTGTTTTGAAGGGTTTTATTGCGTTTCTGTCAGTAAAAATGCAGACGACTGCTGTCCTGCTGTTTTGTTGGCCGACTAGAAGTTACATATTCACAATGGGGCTTTGACCGTTGTAAAGGACTTTTGAAATAACATTTAACAAGAGTTTTCCACCATTCAATTATTGGCATGAATATGTTATTTTCCATTCAATGCAAAACAAAGTGGACATGTTTGTTTAAATGTCAACAATTGTTGTGAGACAAATTACTAGCATAAATGACTATGAAAATCATTTCAAACAAGTTCCCTCACTTATTACCAAAGATGCTGAGAAAAGGCTTGTTTCATTTTCTGCAAATACAAACAGTAAAAGAACAGTGAGAAAATGGAGGACATTTTAGTGGAGCGGCTTTGCAGAGCCAAAGCTTTTATTTGTATTTGTTAAAACGTTAGCATTAACACTGAACATCAACAGAGCTTTAGCATTTTGACATAAAACACAAAACTGGACTAAATCGTTTCTACTAAAGGATAATTAAACGTCGCCTTTGACACAGGCCAACGTTCTCTCCGATTAGCTGTTAGTAGTTATTATTATGACAGTTCAGAACTCCATCCCTGTTATGTATTCAAGATACAGCTGATGGAAACACGTTTTTACATTTCTGTCTAAGTGATATAAAAGCTTCACTAGCAAAGCACTGGCTCTTACTATCATAATGGTTCAGGTATTGTGCGATCATGTTTCCGATGAGGGGGAGTGATAATGTCTGGAATATGTTGATAATGTTTGCACAATATAGAAATTGATAACATTAAGAAACTGTATGTCCTTTTGGTGCCAAAGGAGGGCATGAATGATTAATCCTGGTGTACAACAGCTGCAGTTATGTAAGCATCTCCATGTATGTTCTATTGATGTGATGTATGAAAAATAAATTAAAAGTTTTAAAAAAAAAGCTTCCCCAGCATTTATCTTAAATACACTGTTCCATTAGAGTATACACACACACACACACACATACCATGTATACATCACTTCAGGGGACATTACATTGACTTACATGCATTTCCTGGAGACTTATCCTAACCTTAACCATAACTAACACATGCCTAACCCTTAACCTTACCCTAACCCTTAACCTAACCTAACCCTAATCAAGTCTTCACCCTAAAATGAATGATTCCCCTCATGGGGACCTCCAATTTGTCCCCATAAGGGAGGCGAGTCCCCACACGTGACTGTGTAAACAGATGTAGGTCCCCACAAGTATAGTAATGCTAGGCCACACATACACACACACACACACACAAAATGCTGACACAAAAACAAAAGTGTCAACCCTGATGCAACAGATTAGCTACAAAAGCACGCAACCCACTTCCTGAACACGAGGTCAGGCCCCTGTTCCCAGTCTCTGAGCTTTCCCAGAGTTCCTTTCACCACCAGTCTCTCCCTTGGGCCGTCTGCATCCCTAACCACCAACACCAAGCCTCTCTGGAACTGACGGCTAGACATAAAGCTACTTTTTCACAATGCACAAATGTATGTACGTCTGTGGAACAGGGACTTCTGGGAGTCCCCACTGTGCCAGGGGAAATACTCAATCTGTCTCCTGCCAAATATAAATGAAATCAAGTCAGACATCTTATCATCTCTGGCCTGTCCAGATCAGATTACAGCTTCCCAATCAGGCTCCACTTATATTTATTCTAGGATACAACCCATACCCTTTAAGAAGGGATGTGGGAAATCTAAAGTGAGCATAGTAACAATAACACACAAGGCAACAGTAAACCTGTCATGTCCCACAATTCATGGCACCCGCTGTCAGGAACAAATATTTTACTTTGTGTGAGCTGGAGTTCAGGGAGATTTAGTTGTGTGTAAGGACTGGCTTAAAGTGAGTTTATCTGCTCTAAATATGGTAGAATTGTCCTGCTACGTAGCTTACTACTGACTGTAGGTCCGATCATACATCCATACAAACAGTATTTCCCCACTTTGTTCAAGTCAGTACTGGTTTGCCTATCTAAGTTAAGAGTAAGATTAGTATGGACAGAAAGAGTGTCACACAGGCTTACTCCGGTGCTACACATTTCATTAAAAAAAAAATTCTGAACAACATTCATGTCCACATTCGCTAAACGCTGCAAACTTCTACAATATCCCATATAAACAGATTATTACACCCTTACGTGCTCTCGCAATAATCAAAGCTATTGGCGATCATCTGGAACTTATTACCAACAACACTGGCAATAAACAACATTGCTCTCTTAACTCTAACTAAAATGTACAATTTCTTCCCATGAACACAAAGAAACTGTAACAAAGGCCTATTATTTTTCATTATTAAATTGTTTCTACTTATATATTCTGCATAATATGACTGTTTATGCCCAATTAGAAGTTCTGTTTTGCTATGGCTCCAGCAGCCCCCACACATGCAGCGAAGGCCTCAGAAGGTTTGCTGGTAAGATGGCAAGCGTTTCAGAAAGTTATCAGGAAAGTAAATGGGCCGTCTTCAGTGGGGATCAGCTCCAGCAGCGGCCCCGCTACAGTAGGTCCAGAAGGTAGATCTGCACAGCCCTCCACCTTTAAAATACAATACACTGCAGTTTTGCCATATATTGTCATATAATCATTGTCCTAAGTGTTTTAGATTTGTAGCTTTTAAGGCTCCTTTGTATGTTTAAATTAAAATGTGCTGTAAATACTTGTCTTTATCTTTTTGAATACTTAAGTTTCTTTAAAATACCTATTTTTATTATCGTTATATATTTGACCTACTATTGTAACTTATTTTCTTAGGTTGTTTATGTTCGCACCACCAGACACCAAAACAAATTCCTTGTTGAACTTACCTGCCAATAAACTGGATTCTGATTCTGATTTCCATGTCGCCCATTAAACTTTAGATTTTGGGGACCGTTTAACTTCGGTCTGAATAATTTGAATCGTGGTATCAACTGATAACATCCATTCAATGGGCGGATAACATGCAAAATGGTTTATCATTTGCATACCCAAGACATTCTTACAAGATGATCCTTCTAAAAACGAGTCAGCTTTAAGCATCAAGAGGTTAACCCATTAAGCTAATGTCAGCAATAATTAGCTAGCTAGCTACAGCCGCTAAAATAGCATTTGTGCCGTTTGGCTAAATTGATACTCCCTTGCTAAAAATGATGTGTTGTCTACTTCAGTCTGAAATCAAGCACCATTGTTTCATAAATGACTTAAATCTGCCCCCAGTATCATCACAAAACTGCATATAAGCCATGTGAGAATAGCTCAAATGTTAGCAACAGTTAATAAACGGAGGAGGCTTAGCAATGACAAGTTGAGCCATCTCTTCTGTTTTGAGTCATGGCTTTCCATGTTGTTGAGTTACGCCTCAGGAATCTCATTATCCATGGGACTGAGAAGCGATTGAAAAAATTCAACTTGATGCTGCTTTTGGACTGTTGAAAAACATGATCAGAAAATATCAGATGTGAGTAACATGTCCTTAACCTAAGGGATAGTATTGTTCCTAAATTCCAAGAAGCCTCATCATATCTCTTGTTCTCTATATCCCGTTACAGCTGGCCAATTATCTGCACACGGCCCGTCACTTGTCTTCTCCATGCCTGAAACTCATTAGAGGAGGCATATAATGAGGGTAAACTGCTCCTCTGAGATAATAAAGCTGCGTTCCATTTTCTGCCACGCTTATTAGCTTTGGGATCATTCATAATTAGGCCTGTCTTCGTAAACATTAAATTATGTTTTGCAGATGAACAACCCCTGAACGTTTTTTTATGGATCATGTACTTTCCAATTTCCATCTCATATACCATCTCTTTGAAAATAAACCAAATAAATATCTTGTTGAGCTGCTTTTGATCATTAATATAAATGTGTTAATCTCTCATAATATTAGTATGAGCACTGTTCAGTCTTTCGTTGGCAGATAGCTTACCATTTAAATTAAGTTGTGTATTAAACAAATTCTGTGTATCACAAGATGGCATTTTGGCCGCTCAATTTGTTATTCCGCCTCAAGCCAAGTTATCATAATAAATACATCTGCAATCCAGCCATTAGACAGTTGTTTACTCTGCTGAGCTAATATTGTGTATTTTTTTTCCTCGGCCGCCCCGTAGTTTCATGAGCGCATCGAGTTTAAAATACCATCTACAAGCTGATGCTGACAGCCCCGCTCCTGCCCGCCCGCTTGTGGCAGACCACACTTCCACGCTCACCGGCAGGCACCGACTGGCCATCTGGAGGACCGGGAGGGTGTGTGTATGTGTGGCCCAAGCGAGCGAGAGGAGAGAGATAGGAGAGAGAGAGACCTTACGTGCATTGTTGTTGTTAGCATCTGTGCTAGCTAGCTGCGCTAACGGATATAAGGAGCTGCTTGAATGAAACAGAGGAGCGACATTTCGCCACAACTGCGCCGAGCACTTGACTTTTATGCAGGAAGCCAGTAGGGCTGTCCCGAATACCATTTTTCGGGCTCCGGATATTCGGTAGTAATCAACAGCGAATATTCGAATATTCGGTGCAGTGAGATCTTTTTTTTTTTTTTAAATAAAACAATTTTTTTTCAAAAAAATGTCATAACACACGCTCCGAGACACCTGACAACACGCTGTTAAGCAGAAGCGCAGAACGAGCATACTATTACGATTTATATTTATTTATTGTCTCAGTACTCGCATACATTAGAACTAAATGTGTCCTCTGCATGTAACCCAGCCCGCAGCACAGCGCCCGGGGACCAAATCTTGGTTCCAAATTCCGTCTATTGTAGTGCCGTGAACAAGAGAGTCGGAGGCGGGTGTATTAAGAATGGAGTTCCAATCTTTATTATCTCATTACTTTCAGAGAGGTTAACACCTGCACTGCTCTGCCTGATGAGCTAGCAGGAATGGCAGCTTAAAGCTACAGGTGTTCCCCACTAAAGGGTCCGTGTGGCAACACAATAAGCAAGGTGAATTATGTCCAATAACGTGTCACCACACAAGCCCCCCCCTGAATTCACACACATAAACAAATCAGCATGGCGGGGAGGAACGACACGCCGACCCCCACGACTCCTGAGCACGGGAGTCGGAAAAGTGACTCCCGCCTGTGCGGCCCCCGAAGGGGAGGGACCGGAACAACAGGTCTTAAATCCGTGACAGGGGACGAGGCCGGGGGGGGCGGCCCCGTCGCGGAGGTCGAGCCAGCACCACAGGCTGGTCCAAGTCCAGGTGAGCAGCCTTCACCCGGTCCCACCGAGACGTGCTCGGCCTTGCCACCCAGGTCGACCCACCAGGTGCTTGCCCCGTGCTCCAAGACCCGGAAAGGCCCCATCATAAGGGGGCTGCAGGGGGCCCTCTGTGCGCATCGTGGCCGGATGAACAGTGCTCCGCCGAGCAGAGCTCCTGCGGGAACCTGGGACACCTGAGTACCGTGCTGAGTAGTAGGGATCCGGAACAAAGGCCTCAGCGGCGTCACGCAGGAAAGCCCCGCTGGGGCCGACGCCGACCAGGGAAGCCGATTGCATTTGGGAGGAAATCCCACGGAACTCTCAGCGGCTGACCGTAGACCATCTCCGCTGTAGACACACTGCAGATCTTCCTTAGGTGCGGTCCCTCAGGCCCAGCATCACCCAGGGCAGCTTGTCGACCCAGTTACCGTCCGTAAGGCCGGCCTTGAGGGCCGCCTTCATGGAGCGATGAAAAGCTCCGCGCAGAGACCGTTAGCCTGAGGGTGGTAAGCGGTAGTCCTGTGCAGCTTAACCCCCAAAACCGCCTGCCACAGCGTTCCAGAGCTCGGACGTGAACTGAGAGCCCCTGTCTGAGGAAATGTCTGACGGGGTGCCAAAACAACACACCCACGTTGCAATGAAGGCCCGGGCAACGTCTGCGGCTGATGTCGAAACGAGCGGAACCGCCTCCGGCCACGGGTAGTCCTGTCCACCATGGTGAGGAGGTAGGAAAACCCCTGAGAGGAAGGCAAACGGACCAACCAGGTCAATGTTGACGTGATCAAACCTCCTCTCAGGCACCAGGAAAACGCTCCAACGGGGCCTTCGTGTGGCGGTGCCCTACCTTAGCGCGTTGACAAGCCACGCACTCCCTGGCCCAAGTCCTCACGTCCCTTTTCAGTCCTTGCCAAACGAACTTCGCCGCTACCAAACGGACCGAAGGTGTAACGACGGGGTGTGACAGGCCGTGCACAGCCTCGAACACAGGACGCCTCCAGCTGGCAGGGACGACAGGCCGCGCCAGGCCCGTAGAGACGTCACACAGGAGAGTAATGCCCGCCGTCGCCGAACACCACGTCCTCCAAGCGCAGCCCCGCCGCTCTCCACCTTCAGGGCCTGGACGCCGGGATCTGTGACCTGGTCCTGCCGCCATGCGAGTATAGTCCAGGCCCAACTGGACGGCACCGATGACGACCCTGGAGAGGCAATCAGCCAACCAGGTTCGACTTGCCAGCCACGTGCTTAATGTCCGTAGTGAACTCCGATATGTAGGACAGCTGCCGCTGCTGACGTGCCGACCAAGGCTCCGCCACTTTTGACATGGCAAAGGTGAGCGGCTTGTGGTCGACAAACGCCGTAAATTCACGGCCTTCCAGCATGAAACGGAAGTGCCGCACAGCCAAATAAAGTCCGAGGAGCTCCCGGTCAAAGGCGCTGTATTTGCGTTCTCTAGGCGTCAGCGGGCGGCTGAAAAAGGCGAGCGGCTGCCAAGCGCCCCTCCACCCACTGCTCGTGCACTGCGCCGACCGTCGTAGTCTGACGCGTCCGTGGTGATGCAGATGGGAGCCCGTAGATGATGGGTGTGCCAGCAAAGCCGCCTGAGGCCAACGCGGTCTTGACCTCAGCAAAAGCGCCGTCCGCCTCTGCTGTCCAGTCGATCTCCTGGACGGGGGTCTTGCCTTTCAACGCTTCATACAGCGGCCGCATGATGTGTGCGGCCCGGGCGATGAACCGGTGGTAGAAAATTCACCATCCCCAGAAACTCACGGAGCGACCGGGCTGTTGAGCGGGCGAGGGAAACGCCGCAACAGCCTCCACCTTCGCTGGCAGAGGTGTCGCACCGCCCTTGGTTGACGCGGTGCCCCCAGGAAATCGATGTGCGAAACCCCGAACTGGCACTTGCAGGATTGATGATTAATCCGTGTTCGTTGAGCCGTGTGAAAAGGGCTCGGAGGTGGGACAGGTGCTCCTGCACTGAAGCGCTGGCGACGAGTATGTCGTTGAGGTAAACAAACACAAACGGCAGGTCCCCGCAGCACCGAATCCATCAGGCGCTGGAACGTACTGAGCGGCATTCTTGAGTCCAAAAGGCATCCGCAGGAACTCAAAAAAGTCCAAAAGGCGTTATCACTGCTGTCTTGGGAATGTCCAGGGGGTGCATGGGGCACCTGGTGGTATCCACGCACCAGGTCCACCTTGGAAAACACCCCCGTACCGGCCAGATGCGCCGAAAGTCCTGAATTGTGCGGGCACCGGATAGCGGTCAGGCGTAGTGGCGTCGTTTGAGTCGGCGGTCATCCCCGCACGGGCGGAACCCGCCGTCGATTTGGGAACGACGTGCAGGGGGGAAGCCCAAGGGACTGTCGAGCGGCGGGACAATGCCCAGGCGCTCCATGGTTGCGAACTCCGCCCTCGCTACAGCCAGCTTAGAAGGGTTCAACCGCCGGGCCCTGGCGTAGACAGGAGGTCCTCCGGTAGTGACGTGGTGTTCCACGCCATGCTTAGTGGTAAGCGCAGAGAAGGTGGGTAGCGACAGGTCCTGGAAACTCGGCCAACAGTTGAGAGAAAACGTGTCTGCACCTGACAGCGAGCCCTGACAGCCCGTCGTACGCCTGCACTGCCAAGTGTGCACACAGAGGAAGAAAACGTTAAGGCATCAACCAAACGCCTATTCTTAACGTCCACTAAGAGTCATGAGCACACAAAAAAATCCGCTCCGAGGAGGGGAAAATGAAATGTCCGCTGTCACAAAATCCCAGCTGAAACGCTGTCCTCCGATGCACAAACACATAGGCCTCACGCCGTACGTGCGAATGGGACTGCCGTTAGCCGTTTGTCAATCGCGGTCCGTGCCCCCCACGGGCGACGTCTTCACTCGACGCTGGAACTACCGCTCCGTTGAGCGCCCGTGTCACACAGAAACAGGCTCCCCGAAACGCTGTCGCTGACGAAGAGGAGCCTGCACGTGCCGCCGACGCTCAGAGCCACTACTGAGCGCCGGCCCCTCCGTTTCCCGGGGGTTTGTAGCTGCCACGGAGCGATGCATCTCTTCGCCCTTGTCCCGAAACGTGCGTGGGTAAACGCACTCTCCGGCGTCTCCACGCCGGCTAGCCACAGCCGTGTCCGGCCTCCGCCACGCTTTCTTGACTGCCGGTGGGCCGCTGAGCGTCGCGGCTAACGTCTCTGCCCCGGGCTGTTGCGTAGCCAGGAAAAAACGATCCGCTTCCTCAGCCAAAGCACGGGCTCCGTGACAGGCGTGTTGGCCAGCGCCGTCTGTACCCGGGGAGGCAAGTGACGCAGGAAATCTCCGTGAATAAAATACGGGGATCTTCCCCCCCCTAGCAGATTTAGCATTTTCTCCATTAGCTGGGATGGCCTTGCTGTCTCCTAGGCCTTGAATGTCAAGTATCTGGGCGGGCCCTCTCCTTAGCAGATAAGCTAAATGTCCTTAAGGAGAAGGGCCTTAATCGCCTCATATTTGCCATGATGCTGGGGGGGGCTGCGATAGAAACCCACCAACCTGGAACGACGTGGAGCTCCCCAGCGCTGCTACCACATGGTAGTATTTTAGGTCCTCGTCACGGACCTGTCGGCAGGCGAAATGTGCCTCCACGTGTGCGAACCATGCCTCCGGCTGTGTGCTCCCAGAATTCCGGCAGCTTTATGGAAAACATCGCGCTCAGCCATGTTCGTTAATTTTCCGGAAACTTTCTCGGAAAAAGTCAGGGGTCACCAGTGTAGTCCCAGTGGAAGAAGAGAGTTCGGAGGCGGTGGGTAAATTAAGAATGGAGTTCCAATCTTTATTATCCATTACTTTCAGAGAGTTTAACACATGCACTGCTCTGCCTGATGAGCTAGCAGGAATGGCAGCTAAAGCTACAGGTGTTCCCCCCCTAAGGGTCCGTGTGGCAACACAATAAGCAAGGTGATTATGTCCAATAACGTGTCACCACACTATAACGTTTTACAACCTGAAGATACAAAACACCTATTTCTGTTATAACAACAATACTTTTAATAACATAGCCGTAACAGTAGGCCCTAACAGTGTAGTACTTGTTACCGATACAGTAAACAGTATTTAAATAAATGAAGAACGAAAAATAAATAAACGAACTGTATGCCAATAATTGCCTTAGCCCCAGATGTTCCCACATTGCTCCTATTATGTTCACTATTCGGATAAAATTGAAAAACTAAATATAAAAAACAATTCGGTTGCTTGCTTGCAACTATTTTCCAAGCAAAGTAAGTGCACGATTTTACCATGTGTAACGTTACTGTTTAAAACGGCGGATAAAGCAGCTTCATCAAGGCAACTTGACAACAGCTAAGCTAAGCTAGGCTAGTACTTACAGCATCCGGTGACTTTTCAGAGTTGTTGTGCCACCGTGGTAGGCCAGTTTCTTGTCACATATTTGGCACACTGCCTTCTTCTTACCGTCGTCCAATTTAAAATGGTCCCACACAGCTGAAGTCTTCGGCATTTTGTGTTCAGGTGTGTGTGAAACGAGGTGAAGCGAGGTGAAGCGTGCCGTTTAGGTTCGTGACTGTGAGTGAACGCGATGTCAGGAGCACAGGCTGATATTGTATATATTTCCGCATTTTAACAGTGCAATTCAAAAGTATAAATATAGTATAAGAATATGGCAATTCGCTTTTATTGATAGCATACATATTAGGGGGAACAACATTTTTTTTTGAAAAAAAACGAATATCCGAATAATGAAATTGAAACCCGAATAGTTGGCCAACGAACGAATATTCGAATAGTCGAATATTCGGGTACAGCCCTAGAAGCCAGACAGTGGGACATTGTAAGAAAAGTCAGCACACTCAGCACGGATAGTGCGCAACATGATTGAAGCGTCCAGGCAGCTCCGGTTCGAGCATATGCCTTGAGTTGCACATAGCTCCAACGCCCATACCACCGGCGACATGTTTGTTTACTGTCCCTGGCTTCACGGCCGCACACCATTTACGTCACAGCCAGGCATGAGTTAGGGAGCGCTGGATTTGTGAAGAACTCCCCCTCTTCCTAAACCACTAATACCACAGTACTGGCAAAACGGGAGGAGGAGCCGAGTGAAAAACAAGCGTCCCTCATCCCATTCCACCCACACCGCAGTATTTTTTCTTTTTTTTTAACCCAAAAAATATATTGTATATTATCGGGGCTATTAATACTGGTATCAGGTTTATCGGGATGACGTCATAATTCCTAATATCGGACCGATAATTATCGGGCCGATAATTATCGTGCATCCCTATATTAACCCATGCTCCAACAGGAATTGACTCACCTAATACAATTATTTCTGTCTTTGGATAAGCTCCATCTGTGGGAAATGTCTAGGACCTATTTGAAAACATAATATATACATATCATGGAAAAGCTATTTAATTGTGAGGTAACTTAATAAAAACGTTTTTCCAGCACTTTTGAAATTAAGCCATTTGGAGAACACTTACAGAGTCTCAACAATCTGAAATGACTCATTCAAATTACAAAACAGTTCACTGAATATAATAATATAGAAAATCAACGACAATACAGATATTCCAAACATAGTCAACCTGCGCTAAAAAGAGAACCAACACACAGAAAATTACAACTAACCATGAGAAGCTGTGACAGACCACACTGTGTTTGAAACAAACACTGATATTTGCCATTGCTGTTCGTGTATTGCTGACTCATTACTTCAGACTCCGAGTTGTTGTCTACTTTCGGAGAGTGCTTTATACAACGCTGGAACTTTTAAATACACCTCTGCCTGAATACACGTCCCATTCTGAATGTTATTATTCAGAACAAACATGTCACTGTGTGTATCAAGATCACTTTGAATGACAGTAAAGGTCAGATGCTCTGGACGAGCTCCATGAGAGAGAGAGAGAGAAGAGAGAGAGAGAGATGAGAAGAGAGAGAGAGAGAGAGGAGAGAGAGAGAGAGAGGAAGAGAGCGAGAGAGAGATGAGAGAGAGTGAGAGGAGAGAGGAGAAGAGAGAGAGGAGAGAGATGAGAGAGAGAGAGAGGCTCCTCTGGGGCCTGTGGCTCAGTACAATAGGACACCAGAGAGGATTTGATTTCACTTCTCTGAAGATGCAAAAGGACAGAAACTTGCAGTTGCGGGGTAAGAACAGGAAGGGCATGAGGATTCTCACACCGCATTCATCCCTTTAATTTAGCCTCTAACAATAGCACCACAGCACTATTCACCCAGAGCCACATGTGAGGCAGATGAGGGCAGAGATTCTGAGGCAACCACACCTTGCAGAGATCCTCCTCACTGTGATTACACACATGACGGTAATGCTCTATAAAAAGAGCAGCTGGGAAAAATACCTTTTTACCCTCTGTAAGCCTGGGATAGAAAACAGAATCTCTGCTAGACTTCAATGCTATGTGAGATGATATTCACTGTGTTATTCTTGTCACAGTTACAACTGATAGGTAGCTAACGTAAGGTTGAATGGGAGGAAGCGGCAGTAAAGTCACATACTGTTGTCTCTCATTGGTAATGAAAGAAACGTCAAATGTCTTTGACATCTAAAGGATCTTTCGTTTTTCTATGGCGAGGCCAGCCTGGTGTTTCATCCTCAGTCTTGACTCCTCCTTGATTTGAAAGTGTGTTGTAATGTGGACAGAAACTGAGTCTCCGGCGTAGGCTTACAAACTGACTGAGTTAACATGCACCACCTTTGGTGTTTGTTCCCCTTATTACGAAGAAGACAATCATCCTACTGATCTGAGAGCAAATTCAAATGAATATTCCTCCAATATTCCCGTTACACACAAAAATAGGATTTTTTTAATTTTCCCTCATTCCTTCAACCATTTGTTTTAAATCGTTGGCTTGGTTATATTCACATAATCAAAAACCTGTTACGGTTCAAGTCTCAGCCTGATGTTTCAAAGTAGTTGTGTGGGCTTTTCTTTTGGACATGCATCACTGCTGGTTTGTGCTGGCCCTCAGACTCAAACTACGCTGAATAACCCCTAACTGATATCCTGTTAATATTTCCAAAGAATCCTCTTAAAGAAACCTAACTGGCACATCCTTATATCCTAGTCAAAATAAGGCCTAATTCAGCAAGAAGCCATTATGCAGAATATGCTTTTAACACGTATATGGATTTTAATGACTACTTTTTTACGATGTTGTATTTTAGTGTTGCCTCTGTGTTTAGTGTCCTGTCTGTCTGTAACTTTGTGTGGTAGTGTTACCACTGACAGGTCTCTCTTGAAAATGAGACCTTGTGTCTCAATGAGATCTACACCTGTATAAATAAAGGCTAAATAAACATGACCCACTTCAAATTCTGAATGTTGTCATATTCACATTTATAGTTGAATTTAAGTGTGCATGTAAATCATAGAATCTCTTCTTCTTTAAATACTGTCCAGTTGATATGAAGGATTGCATGGAGAGTAAATACAAATTAAAGTGTGGAGATGATTAACAGTTATATAACTGCCTTGGAAAATAAAAAGGGGTTTTAGTTTGGGGGGAACCATTTTGAATAAATGACATATTGGTGAGTGGCCATGAGAATTAAACATTAACCTGAAGCTCGGCTGATAGCGCGCCTTCAGACGTACAAATGAAAGTACTTAATGAATCTATTATGACATTTCAAAAGCGCTGCTGCTAATCTCCAGAGAGTTGGTTTGTTAAAAGCAAAGAGGAAAGTAACCAGCGATGACTCACACGTGACGAACACACGAGAACGGACAATACGAGACGGATATTTAGAGGCTGAGTGGAGCCGTAGGTGTGCTCTATATATAATTCTACAGAAGAAAAAGCACACAGCCATTTCCCTTTTCAGGGTCTGCTGTGTGTGTCAAGGGAAGTCTGATTAATTGCTGATATTTATTCAGACTGAAGGCGCAGAATCTTGCCCATCAGAAACTCCAATCTAGAAATAATCCTTTCTCCCGTTCAGCCTGGAGTGTGTGCGCCTGCCAGGTGAATAGAAACTGGGGGAGGTTTAGAAAGTCATACAGGCAGTCTTTATAAAGCTCAAACATTGAAGGACAGCCCGTTTCTTTCTTATGACAACAGGAAGCTCTGGGTATGGAGGAGAAAGGTGAGTGTGGGCACGCCGAAGACATTTCGCTTCTCTGACAGCTTAAGGTAGCTTCTTTCTTTGGCATCCCACCCTGAAAATACTTTACCAAAGCAGTTTATGTTCATGTGTGATGCATTTATAACAAAACTACAGCGTCCTGACAGCAACACTACATACACCTTAACAAAGGTGGACACATTACTCAGATCTTGAAGTAAAAGTATTCATATTGCAGTTTCAAAATCTTATTTAAGAAGTAAGTACAAGTCCTGCAGTCAAAAGTTAAAAGTAAAACAAAAATATATATTACCATGCTTAGTGTCCACTTTAAGAATAACATATCACTAGATTATAATTATTGCTAGATTATAATTATTAATCCAATAATGTCCACAATCCATTTAATTGTTGCAGTTGGTAAAAGTGGTGCTTACTTGAATCACTTGTTATACTGCGAGTATCCTATTCATAAGTAATTAGCATATTCAATATGCTCCATAGATAACTTTTTGTTTTATTTGTTTTATTATTTTCTCCTTATAGCATTGTGAAGCACCTTGAGATGACGTTGTTTTTAAAGTGTGCTATAAATGAAATGTATTATTATATTATAGTTGAATTAAGAAGAAAATGATTATTAATCCCCTAGGGGTGATTCAGTTTATCTCTGTTAGGTTAATATATTCTGTATACACACACAGTACAAGTACAGGACCTATACACATTAAGTCTGTATATACATATGCATAACTACATGCCTTTTTGTATGGATAGGGGTCAGAGCGAAGCCATCTTTTACGGTATCAGGGAGTGCAGTATTTGTTTTAAATAATATGGACATTCAGAGTAACCATGGTGTCAAATACAAGTAGTGGAGTAAAAAATACGGTATTGTCTAAGTATTATTTACAGCCACATAATTCATACCTGACTAAAAACCCTGTTCAATTTTACAATCTACCATCACACACCTGGTTGTGCTGTAGCTGTTTCATTTCATCCTTTATTTGACAGGGACAAAGCACAGTAATGAACACTTAAAACATTCAAATGTGTCAAGCGTAACAGTGCCAGATTCAGCTTTGAGCTCATTTCCATCCGCAGTCCCTCACATAAAACATTTAAGAAAATGACATGCAAAAAGTGCAAAACAGCAAGATCAGCATACACAAGTATCTTTGACATGGTAACACACAGCAGCAACATGCCCTGACCTCTGAACAGCCCAACACATCAAAGCAATTCAAAAGAACAAAGCCTTGCAGTAAGTCTTATGTAACATACTCAAGTCAATCGCATCACTGCAGTGGCCCTGAAAGCCACTTGTGAACCTTTTTGGATCTCTTATCTAAAAGAGCTAAATCCACCTCTGAGACGCTGATTAGAGCACTCAGCCTCAGCATAATGCGTTTGATGAGTCATAGCTTATGGCTGCTCACCAGGTCAAACATGCACGATGTAACCAGGGGACGCAAACAGCCAGACATCTGCCCAGCTGTGGGCTCTGTGAGCTGTCAGAGGCCAGAGATGAGCCTCTGCTTCCTGCTGATTGTTGGGGGGGTGCACAGCCAGCTCCACACAAAACCCTGATGGATGTTATTTAATTACTTTACAGGACTTTCATTTCCTCCGACAGGCATCACAGGAAGCCGCATGATGACTGCAACAGTGATTAAAGTGTAAAAGATTGGCAGGGCCATCTTTCAGCAGGAAGCCTATTTCAAAGACATTAACATGAGCTCACAATGTCAAGATGTCAAAACCATTTAGAGACCTGCTGCTATATTCTACAATGTCTGCTTTGTTGACTTGGTAGAGATCCAAACACAACTCAATTTCTCTTTTGAAACATTTTATATTTGTATTTATTCTTTAAATTTCATTCTAACTAGAAAAGTGCAGTAGAGTGCAGACTTTACTCTCCTGAACAGAGAAGAGGTGAATCTCACGTCCCGTGTCTCCCCTAAACTCACGATGGCAGGGAAGATACACAAACTAGAATGCATCTACTATATATTGTGCCCAACTTGGGTCATGAATTGCAGATCTACAGATGCTTCTGTTCAAAATGAGAAACTTCCTATGCCAGTTTTTTTTTTTATCATACATTTTTTATTGCAACATCTTCAATTTACAACACAGTACAGAAGACAATTCAGGTTGCACAACATTTTTGGATTAATTCAATCCCATCCCTCTATCCTACATCCCACCAAACTACCCACCCACTCCATAGCCCACCCCCCACCCCACCAATCTGTAAGGGTACTAATAACCTTCCCCCAAAAGTGTAATACTCCTGGACACTCCCATACAACATGTAAGAAAGAGCCAATGGTTCCCTGGTGACAAAATGAACAATACGGGTCAGGTGTCTAATAATTGGTGTTAGATACAGTATGCTCTATGACAACATTTCAGATGTATATACTGATGGTTTGGGTTTTTTGAAGCACCCGTAACATTAGCCCAAATTGCATCCCAATCCAATTATTGTCCGAAAGTAGATATTTCCCTATCCCATGCTCTCATGCCTGATGTAGGCATATAGTTCTGGGAGTTAAGATTGTTATAGATAAACGAAACTATTTGTTTGGGAGCACTCTGCATCCAACTCAGAATAGGATGTTCTTTCAAATCTGACCCCCAGGGGACCCCATAGTCTTTACAGGCAGACCTTATTCTAAAGTAAAAGAAGAGAGTGTTGATCAATATTATATTGAGAGACCAGTTTTTGAAAGTCATGAATACAATTTTCCCCATTAATGTCCTGAAGAGTTGTAATACCTTTATCCTCCCAAGCTTTGTTGTTAAATGGTTTTCCCCCAGTCAACAGGTTATGATTGTTCCATAATGGAGATGACCTACACCACACACTCTTAAAGTTTAGGAATTTCCCTGCTGCTCTGAACACTTTAATCATATAAGTTAAAATTGGACCGTACAGTAAATCACATTTTTTGGTAGATATACCTGAAAGGAGAAAGTCCCTTAATCTTATCGGCGCTATTAAATCTTGTTCCATATTCTTCCAAGATGACATTTTATCTTCATCTACCCAATAGCTGAGAGATCTTAAAGGGATAGTGGAAATGGAACCTCAAATAGTTTTGTTTTAACTTATATACAACCATAATTACGTACCAAAACAATCACACCTGATTAAAACAATATAATAATTGCCTTACGCATGTTAGAAGCACTTTATTGCAGCTTCCCCGAAGTATTTTAGAAACGAAATGTTCGACTCAGCCAAACCGGAAGTGACGAAAACTCAGGAAGACGATACGATAACAAACCATGGCGTCTATGCAGAATGAACGTGGAAGGGTAAATATACCAGACAAAGAAGAAGGATTGTACGAGGTATCCAGTGATGATAGCGAGTCAGAAACATCCTCTCGGCTTTCCTACGAAAATGTCGTTTTAGGAACTGAATCTGAATCCGGTTCAGTAAGCGACGATGGTGACAATATTGAGCCAGACGATGGACCATTACGTCCTTATTTGTTCGAGCCCGAGCCCGAGGTGATGGTTCACGGCATGGGCAATGGCGAGGATGACCAGGACCAGGCGCCAGATGATGCACCCCTACGCACAAATAATCTTGACTGGTAGGTCCCTAAGCATAGCTCACGCATCTTAAGATCACCTGTAGCCTTTACAAATATTAATCATTGTTAACCAGTTAAGGCCGAAGGTCCCCCCAGTGGACCCCTCCCACCGTTTTTTCTCTCTCACATGTCTCAGGGCTTCTTAACATTTATGAAACTATTAATGTTTCATACCCTTTTAAAGGTAAGAAACTCCGCTAACTGACAATAAGAACAATTGTAGAAAATAGCTAAAATAAAATAGCTAGAAAAAACACAAGAGTAATACCAAGCCTTTGAATTAGCATTGAGCGAAACAATGCTAACTAATGCTAACGCTTTTTTACACACAACACACGGTGGAAATGCCCGTATCTTAACTGCACAAACAAGATATACGATTTAAAGCTGAGACTCCACAGATGTAATGTCATCACTGTAAGACCTCGAATTCCTGGAGCTATCAGCCAGAAAAGAGAAAGTAAACAACATCCGGTTCCAAAAATATTACAATAATTACGTCTTACCTTTTTTTATTTGTGATCAAAAGTTGTGTTCAACGGAATAAAAACGCATCTCAAGGTTAATCCAATGTCGTTGTGTCACGTAGAATTTTTTACTGATAATCAATCATCATATTTATGGCAATATACTCGGTATAAAGTATTGCCGTCTTAAAGTCTTATAGTATTACCTATAGTGAAAATGTCTGAACAAATTTCACCCACTGACGACGAATGGCTGGGTTTCTTGGAAACGCATGAGTCGATACGCCATTCTCTGCATTTGCTGTCGCACTACAGCCATACAAAACACATCTATTCACCATAATAAAGGTCGGCTATTCACATGCAAATGCTATTGAATGTCCGCCATTGTTTGTGCCCGTCTTCCTCTGCTCTCGTCATCACCCGAAGATTCCCGACATATTTCGTTTCATTGAGAGAACGCAGTAAAATTGAAAATAAAATGAAACTAGGCGCATGAAATTAAAAAAAAATGTTTATTATGCTTATTTTTAATACAAATACATAAGTTAAACCCAAAATTCGCGGATTTCCACTATCCCTTTAATATGAATGCTCAATGATATAGTTTAAAATGTGGGCATGCCAATCCCCCATCTGATTTTCTATACTGAAGAGCTGACCATTTTATACTGGGTCCTATGCCAGTTTTTGAGAGAAAACTAAGTTTAAATGTGGCCTGGAACAGATAAGCCTGCATCTTTTCTTTGTTTCCATTGAGAAGAGAGCGCCCATGAGAGCGCCGGCATGTGAATGCCTGGAGAAAAGGCGTCTTTTGTTGAGTATATTTCTAGTATTTATTTACCTATTAAGCTGATGAAGTCAGTATAGAAAAATAAAGTAGTGGCTTGTTTTTGTCGGTGTCTGTCTATCGGATGTTAATATGTCTAACAGAAACGGTTATAATTAAGACCAGAAACCGCGTTTGTTGGAGCAGATCGGCCGGTTGGAGACTCAGTGCTGCTGCCAGTGAGTGTTTTACTTCAACCTCCGTCCTCCTCACTCTACAGCTGTCGTGGTGAGTGGTGACATTCATTCATACGAAGTGAGAGAGCAAGAATCCTCCTGTTGATACTTGGCATTTGAAGAATGGAGAAAAAAGGTGTGTCTTTTCAAATGCCTTTTAACCAAAGTGTCTAAGAACACATGCGATAAACTAGCTTTAAATGCTGTCCTGATATCAAGTTAGTTCCTTCCAACGTTTTGGAGCCAGGATAGCAAACAGTCGTGTTTTTAGAACAGTACTACCTGGGTCACAATGGAGAATAATCGCCCCTTTTTTTCCTTTTATTAACCTTTAAGTTATAAATAAATGATACGTGCATGGACCGTTGTGGCTAAACGGTCGTCTACCAATCAAAGGGTCAGTGGCAGTCAACATGTTAAAGTGTGCATGGTATACTTAACCTTTACATTTGTCAGGTAGATATGTGTATGGTATTACACTGAATATAAGTCTGTGTTTTAAAAGCAACAGACATGAAAAGTAAAAATGATTGCAAAGCCAGTTTTAAAAGAAATGTTGTGTTTGGTGTTACCTCACACATCGCAGACAAATCAGCCAGAAAGCCTTTGGACTAAAACTCATTTTCAGAATAATAAATGTCCTGTTCCATTCTGTAAAGCTGTGACTCATCAACAAAACTAAATGCAAATAAAGAGTGTGAGGTAAAGGGAGAGCGATGTGTTTCTCTGCAGCCGAGGATTAGACAGAGGAGACATGACTGGAATATCTCATGTGACGAATGAAAAACATCCAACGGTTGGCTTTCATATGGAAGGAATATGATCCTCCCTGTATTTTCCTCCACTATGAAAACAAAGTTTAATTACAGCTAGAAAAGTTTGTTGGACGAGTATTCTGTAATAAGTGGAACGTTGAGTAATAGACAACAATATGTGACTCAACAGTAAAAAAAATACACACACTAGAGCACACTATTCAGTTTGTAAATGTGTGTGCTCTCAGTGTTGTTGCAGCACATGTTATTCATTGGATGAACGTCAGATAGCGACTCACATTGTACGTTTTAAAAGAAATGATAGGTAGATACAGTAGATTGGTGGTCTTAATAAGACATGAAAAATTGCTGAGTGGAGCTAAGAGAGTATATTTAATTTTCATCTCTAGGTTTGTTTCCATGAGCAACACCTTTCACAATGTATTTTGGTCCATTGCTCAAATAAATATGAAGTGGTGCACTTTTACATTTCAACAACATTCTGTTCTGCTTGTCATGGCAACACAGCTCTTTCTATTTACATTTCATCAAAGCTAACCTGCAACTCGACATAAGGAAAGAGTGGCTTCGAGCTCCAGCATGCAGAGTAAATCACCTGCTGCCATGTTTTCCCTCATATATTAAATTACATTATTACATTACATGTTAGACGCTTTTATCCAAAGCAACTTACATACTCAGTACTGAGGGCAATCCCCACAGGAGCAGTTTGTGGTGAAGTGTCTCAGGGACAAAACGACATGCTGACTGCAGTGGGGCTCAAATTTGCTATTCTCTGATTCGAAGATCAGCGCATTAACTCACTGCGCCACACGCCTCCCGATATATATATGCATCAATATTAGTGACAAATATAAATATTACAGACATGATCATAGAGCATAGAAAATATACTCCTTAAAATCTCACAAGGGATTACCACCGGGATCCACTCACTGTGTGTGTGTGTGTGTGTGTGTGTGTGGTTGTGTGTGTGTGTGTCTGTATGTGTGTGTGTGTGTGTGTGTGTGTGTGTGGGTGTGTGTGTGTGTGTGTGTGTGTGTGTGTGTGTGTGTGTGTGTGGTGTGTGTGTGTGTGTGTGTGTGTGTGTGTGTGTGTGTGTGTGTGTGTGTGTGTGTGTGTGTGTGTGTGTGTGTGTGTGTGTGTGTGTGTGTGTGTGTGTGTGTGTGTGTGTGTGTGTGTGTGTGTGTGTGTGTGTGTGTGTGTGTGTGTGTAGTTGAATACTCAATTCTTATTGGTCAATTTGGACATTCCAGAGATATGATTGATGATTTTCGCTAACAGGCAGCTGCTAAGGACGATGCTCTGATCAGTCAGCATGTTGTTAAAGAGTGGATACAAGTGTCTAACAATTGACATTAAATAGCAAACAACATTCCTGTACCAAACCACTTAAGCTTGAACAACTCAACTGGTCAGTTTAACCCCAGATGGCTCCATTTAGCCCTCGACTCGGATCAATGTACCCCTTGGTTAGTGCCCTTTGTGATAGACACAACGGTTGTTGTTGTCATTTGCATTGCCTAGAGGACAACATAAGTAAAATGTGTTCATCTTACCCCCCTCTCCCATATTGTGCATGCAGTGGGAGAATACGGATTGAGTCACAATGCCCATTCAAGAGAAGGCTGATTCATTAGCATGTGTGGGCTTCCACTGAAGGGCTATGTTTAGCTGAGAGCTGTTCATTTGTTGAAGGGATTTCATGGGAGACATGTAGCGTCAGATGAGAACAATAACTACCATCCTGCTGCGTGTCTCTTAACGTGCATTATAAAGAGCATGACTCAACTGTCCTCTTCAAAGCCCCGGTAAAATATCTTTTATGAATAACAGCCTGAATTTTTTTTTTCAAAACGTGAACTTTTACTGAAAGCTGCAAACCGGTTTCCTGGCCCTGATATAGTGACGTTCTTATGTGAATGCTCTGATTAACGAATGTGTTCAGTGATTCATCCTTAGCCCTTTTAAATCGGATTTTATAAAAATAATGTATCCTCTTAGTCCCTTCATCCTGGCCTAAAGCATATATCCCTATGTCTCTCTCATTGCAGAATGTCCCCCCCTTCCACTGCCTTGTTTATATGATTTGCACTGTCAATGGTCCATGTGAAAGGGGACTTGGTATTAAAAACAATTTTACAGCAAGCATGAGTTTGTTGAACAAACATGTTCTTGCAAGTTCCCAAATGTGATTATGATCACTCCAGTGAAGAAACGGAACCAAAAGTCACCGCTAAGCGGTTGACCAATCACAACAGAGCCGGCCTGCTAACCAATCAGAGCAGACTGGGCTCTGGTTTCAGACAGAGGGTGAAAAGAGGTGCTGCAGCACAGGCAGTATGAGAAAAATAAAGAGCTGTTTGAACATTAAAGCATGGAGACATGTCACAGTAGAGACACTACATACTGATATACACCTGAACATCAGCAGGAGAGGACTCTTTAAAGTAGAGACACTACATAAGGATATGGACAGAAAATGAGCAGAATATGTCCTCTTTAAATAATGATCACAAGGTACGCAGCCACTGAGCAGAAGTCCCAGTAATAACGTTGGGATATGGAGAGATTGAAGCCATGGAAACGGATCAGGGCAGGTTTGACAGGGCTAATAGCAGACTATAGTTCAGGAAGAAAGTTGCAGATGGGAGCTTTAATGTCTCAGTTTCCTGTACAGGGTTAAACACACCTTCAGCCTCACATGTTTTACAACCACACTCCTTTCAGCTGAAGGTTGTGAACTCTGCAGTCATTATGTTACAGTACAGTACTTGAGTTAACCTCCTCAGGTATTTTAATGACCTTCTTTGACATGGGAGAGCTTTCTAAGCATGAGTTCCAACCGCTGATGGTTACGCAGAAGCAATCTGTCTTCATTTGATTTGCTGGCGCTCGGGAAACATATGTTCTGTGTAATTGTGTCGGCTACTGGAGAAAATATAGCAGGCTCCAGCTGAGCTAACGCAGCTCACAGAGGAACGCTGAAATGATAATGACACAACTGACTTATCTGTGGGAGTGAAGGTATTTGAGCCAGACCAAAAACAACCTCCTACTGTAGTGCTGACTACACAAACAGACTGAGCACGAGGAGGAATTATGTGTAAAAACACTGACAGGATGTTGGAGGAAAACATTAGAAAGCAGAGGTCATGCTGAGACCCACGGGGACAACATAACATGAGCAGAAACATCAAAACGCACCCATAAACCTGCAGACACTTCAGCCGTGTTTAAGGCTTTTAAATGTTTCCTGGAAACTGATTCAAGGAGATTCCAGGCATCAAAGTAAAGAGAAAAATCCATCCGCTAGTTCTGGGAAATTTAAATAACCAGAAGAACAGCAAATAAGGGTCAATTGTTTATTATGACCTACGCACACTTTACAATATTTGAATACTTTATCATCACTTTACCTGACTTGCCCACTCCGGCTCTGCCAAAGACGGCCAGCTTCACCTCCGGACTTTTGGCCATGACAGCAGCTGGAGAGAGTTCAGCGAACCAATCAGAGAGCTCCAAGGTCAGCCATCCATCTCACAGGGTCTGAGGAAACATGTAGGACACGTTTATATGTACTGTATGTGGCTTGATTGTTTAACTGTCATATTATTTAGAATGCTGCGTTTGTTACTGGCTCACAGTCTGTATATCCGTAGGGGAGAAGGGGGTAAGTTGAGCCAGTGGGTAAGGCAAGGCAAGACAAGGCAAGTTTATTTATATAGCACCTTTCAACACAAGGCAATTCAAAGTGCTTTACGAAAAACGAAAGACATTTAAGAAAATGGCATTTAAAATCAGTCATTAAATCAGGGTAAGTTGTTGAACCACCCCCTGTAACCAGGCAATGCCTTATAGTTGTAATCATGTGACCAGAAATGATGCAAGCTCCTCCCATTTCTCATTGCCTGTGAAAGAGATGCTCATTGTGGTCTGGTGAGTAAACATTTTTACAAAAAAACCTTTTTTGCTTGTCAAAGTAAATGTTCTAGATGTCAGCTATATCGGCTGTCATGTCAAAAAATATTATCCAGGTTTAAACATATTGTATGTGTTGATATGTTGGCAGCGTATTAAACCATGTGTATCATTAAGCTAAAGATGACTGCATTTTAATGCTAGGCTATTTTTTCTAAAATGGTGGTGATGGGGTGAAGTGAACCATGGGCCTTGGGGTAAGTTGAGCCAGTTTTTCAATGGAGAAATGAATGAAAGTAGGCCAAGTTGATAATAAGAGCTCATTGTAGGCTACATTTAAAGTTGAATTTACCCTGTGTTTGATTGGTAAGATGTATGAAATTGTATCACCATTTGTATGATTACTTTCCTTTTAACATGTTAAAAAAAAAATCAATCAATTCAATCGAAATGTATATTAAAGATATTTGAAAAACTAAACTTGTATTTGGTTTGTTATTTATTGTTTAAAGTTACCTTTAACATTTGTTGTAGGTATGCCCAGGTTTGAACAGTGGTTACATTTACCCCCTGACCTGGATCAACTTAGCCCTAACCCGGGGCAAGTTGAGCCACAAGACCACTTTTTCTTTAGAAGTAATATTTTCACTGCCCTTGATCAAATATGAATTCCTATCATTGCCATTGATAGGAGACATCCTGAATTATAGGTGTGTGTTTTCATTTTTACTATGTGTCATTTCTCCTTGCTTAGAGGACAGCATAACTAAAAAATGGCTCAACTTACCCCACTCTCCCCAGAGTAAAGCTGGCTTCCGTAATCCAAGTTTGTTTTACCAAATATGTTTTACAGGAAGAATAATTGTCTATAGTCACATGCTAGCAACTGACTTTGTTTGTCATACTGTTATCTTAAATCTGGATATTAGATATTATTAAGTATTTTCAGCCCTATATCAACATGACTTATAGTTCTGCGTATATTTGTGTGACCTAACTGGTCCATACATCCATGTTTAGGGTTCTTAATACATGCACAGTAACGTGGAACAGATGAACCTTCCTCTGTGGAGAGGAAAGCACTCTGGTGTGTGAAAACCACTAAAACATGATCCACTTGTATTACTTTGAGTTTATAGTGCGGACCATTTGTGGAGTTGTTGACGTTCTAACTGTAGTTTTTCATGCAAGTGTGTGAGAGATGTAACAAAAAGATAAAGACAGCTCGGAAAGAGAGAGAGGGGGGGGGCATATGATAACACATTGCTGAAGTTATTCATAAGTCAAAGCAAGCAAGCACGGTGTGTTTACTGAGAAAACAAGCAACTGTGAAGTTATCTCACTCGATAATTGGTTCTAAACTTCTGCATCAACCACATTCTGTTTTTCCTTGGCTTGTTCTTCCAATTTTGAACCAAAGACAAGCAGACAGCAACCAGAATCTAATTGAAATCTAAATCTCAATGACTCCAGAGGAATCCTTGGATATACTGGTTTAAGACTGGTGCATGTTCAATCAGCAGCAATGTTGACTATGATAGTACAACAACAAACACAAGGCGTATTCTGTTGTATTGCATTGTTTTCAGTAGTGCCAGCAGTCAGAAGGAAGTGTGTTTGTAACTTGAGGGTGAGGGATTTAAAACCCTGCTTCTTCTTTAAAACTGCGGAAGAAAACCGCAGGAGCTACAGCCTACTGTGCTGCAGACTCACAACAGAAAATCCGAAGAAAGTAGAGACACACGTCACCTACCCGGTCAGCCAGACCCATAATGCAGCTGAAACAGAGTGCAATGCTCAAGTCAAAGACAAAACACACTTGGTTGTGTGGTGCTGACTTTCTTAGAGTGAAATGAAAAGATTGATAACACCCTCATTTCTGTACTGTAGATATGAAGCAATTGGCAGCATCAGGTTAGCTTAGCATCAGAGGGAAACAGTGGGAAACAGCTGGCTCTGTACAAAAGCAACAGAACATGTTTACCATCTCTTGTAAATGTTATCATTGCTTGTTGAATCACATGTGTTGCAGTGTTGGGCAGATTTCCTTGTGTCACAATTTGCCATGACTTTTCCTTTAATGGATAGTTCTGATAGTTTGAAGTTAGGTTGTATGAAGTACAGTAGGTTCAAAATAAAAAGTGAGTTTACTAAATGTTTTGATGTTTGATCAGAGCTCGTAGAAGCTATTTGTTTCTCCTAACTGGGTTGTTCAAATCACCATCTCCCTCAAACAACCCCACTTCAGACAATCCAAACTGTCGCTCTAAAATCAGCCTTGGCTTGGACCACACCAGACAACACTTAATAAGATAAGATGAATGGTGACCATTTGCAACAGAAACCCCCCTGTAGTGTTTGACAATGCTTCGGATGGGATGTTAGATCACATCAGATTTGAGTTTCACATCAAAGAGCAGGTGAACGGACAAGTTGGTGCTATCATTGTTGGACGAAAACAGGGTGTCAACTCCTCAGATGAAAGTTAAAAAGTGATGCCTTCTGGTTTTGATTGAGAGAACTCTTTGAAGGAGTTGGAGTTAAAAGCCGACTTGGATGGAATATATAAATATGACATTTTCGTTCTGATGTGTTTTGGCAAGATACGGATTGGTTCTGCCAAAAAGCTAGGAGTCAAGAGGTCACTTGGCTCAAACTGTCAGATCCTTCACAGCATTTCATGTTTTTTATTTCATGTATTACATATTAATATATTGCTCTTTCTCCTGTCAAAATACTACACAACATGTATCATTTGATGTGATCTAGGCGCCTAGAAGAATATTAAGCTTTCCAAAGCTAACAGTCATTCTACAATTGTTAATTGTATTGTGTTCCCAACATTATAAAAGTCATCACAGTTTTGGCAATACATCTGTATGGAGTCTGTTTCAGTGTCAGCCATGTGAGACATCTATAATCAGTGGCTGTCAGGAACATCTCTTCATTCACTCTTGTGTTAGTCTGCGTAGAATGAAATGTGATGTAGCAAAAAAACTGAACACAGACATGCAGTACTCCCTGTGTGTGTGTGTGTGTGTGTGTGTGTGTGTGTGTGTGTGTGTGTGTGTGTGTGTGTGTGTGTGTGTGTGTGTGTGTGTGTGTCCTAGCATTACTATACTTGTGGGGACCTAAATCTGTTTACACAGTCACGTGTGGGGACTCGCCTCCCTTATGGGGACAAATTGGAGGTCCCCATGAGGAGAATCATTCATTTTAGGGTGAAGACTTAGTTAGGGTAAGGTTAAGGGTAAGGGTAAAGGTTAGGCATGTGTTGGTTATGGTTAAGGTTAGGATAAGTCTCCAGGAAATGCATGTAAGTCAATGTAATGTCCCCTGAAGTGATGTGTGTGTGTGTGTGTGTGTGTGTGTGTGTGTGTGTGTGTGTGTGTGTGTGTGTGTGTGTGTGTGTGTGTGTGTGTGTGTGTGTGTGTGTGTGTGTGTGTGTGTGTGTGTGTGTGTGTGTGTGTGTGTGTGTGTGTGTGTGTGTGTGTGTGTGTGTGTGTGTGTGTGTGTGTGTGTGTGTGTGTGTGTGTGTGTGTGTGAGAGACATGCAAACTTCCAGGGTGGTGCTTTCTCATCAGCTGCAGTACACACACACTGAGAGTTTAAGCCGCCCTTTCCCTTTCATAACAACACACACATGCCCCTTACTGTATATGTTGTGGCTGTGTGCCGCTTGGTGTGACTCTGGTAGAGGTCGATCACCCGTCAGTGTCTCGCTCTCAGCAAGCCAGCGTCCTTAGATATTCTATTTGTTATCAACAGACAGCACAGTCAGAAAGTGAAGCTAATGTGGAGGTGCTTTATACCACGTGATTGGTACGATACTGAACACCAGATTGCTCCCCAAGGCACAGCCATTGGTGTGTGGGTGTGTGTGAATAAGTATTTGATGACATGATGTTTCTATGAAGGTATTGGCATGTTACATAAAAGCCCTTTGAGTGGTTGGAAGAATAGAAAGGCTCCGTATCAATGCAAGGTCGTTCACGGTGTTGCTAGGCAGGATTAGTTATCTTCTGACAGTGCCAGGATAATCTCTATAAACAGATATTAAAATGTTTATGTAGTACCTGTAGGCAACACAGGACAGGATTACGGGAACGAGAAGCTTTTCATCTCCATTTACATTCTACCATTTATGAGTAGATCAATCACATTTGAGGGGGCTTTGATTGCGTGCAAATAATGAGTGGCTGTGTAGCGCAAAATGCAATCTTGTCTGATGACAATATATCTGCTAGTTATTTACTTTTGAAAGAATCTTGTGTCCCAACTATTAACTCTGTTCTAGCATCTGCCTTTGCCATCGGACTGTGAACTATGATCGGAGCAATGTAAGGAAGTCTGCTGCACTGGAACCCAAAAGAATATTGACTGTTGTCCCCAGAGGCTGAATCATCACACCAAAAGCCAACTGGTTCCAACACTGGAGCCACACGTCATAATGCTAAGATAAGATACCCAGCTGCTAGTTGTTGCTTCGTATTTAGCATACAGAACATGAGTCATATGGATTTTATGTTCTAACACATGATCAAAAAAAGTGTACATTTGCGGCTCTAAAACGGTAGTAACCAATGGCAGCTTCAGATTAATGAAAAATGACCAGATCAAGCCAAGATCTATTTGCAGACAACAAAGAAGCAAGTTAGGCATGAATCTAGTTTCACATTAAATCTAAAATGATTTCCATGCAGGGTTTTGGTGAGATTTCCAAAAGGGTAAACCACAGCATCGATACGACAGGGTGTTGACTCACCCTATAGAAAACTAACAAGTGGGAGGGAATGTAGTCTAAACCATGTTCTCTCTCTCTCTCTCCCTAATTATGACAATTACAAATACATGTCTAATAGGATAAAAGGATGAAGTGATTTTGGAGGAACATGGATGTTAAGTGCAGCTTCACTGATGGTGGAGGCATACAACATGAGGCAGTAATGGTAGTTTTCTGGACCTTTGCTCTACAAGGATCCCATCCAAACTGGGCACATGTATGTTTTTTTGCCAGCTGGGTTTTGTGTCAATTTCCCCCTGAGAAATGCATCTGGGTGGTTGTGCTGTGGTTGGGAAGATTACAGACCTCTGAGCTCCAAACCATGGGAGGAGACCTGCTGCACCGAGGCTAAAGAAAGCCTGCAAACCACACGCCTGTAATCTGAATGCATGAACACTGCTTCCCCAGGCAAACAGGGTGGGGGGGGGGGGGGGGCAGTGTTTTCGTCTGAGGGACAGGGCTCTGTCAGTGGACCCTCAACCTGACCTTGGACCAGTTTGGCCTTGTTTCATCACAAGTACTCCTTTCTGAGTAGATTTAAGTCTTTCTCTGCTGTCGGAGAAAAGAAAACTAACTATATTCAGTCAGTCAACAGATAACAATTTTATCTTGAAGGGGTCTCTACATTATTCAAAGTAAAATGCTTTATTATCCAGAAAGGCCCCTTCCACATCGACAACTGTACACTTTATATAATTGTATTACCATTATTGTAATTAGCTTTACCAATGTTCAAATAGCATCATCTTTTTAAGAAAAACCTATATATTCTTAGTTTTCAAAGTAACTAGTACCCGAGTAAATGTATTGCATTACTGTAGCATCCCCTTTATTGGGAACAATGTAGACACTCTGTATCTCGATATCTGCATGGCAGCTTTGAGGAGCTGTAAGTGTACATTCTGTTTTCCTATCTAGCCTCATTTCTGCTGGCAGCCCCCCGGACCCGGCCTGCAGGAGTGGATGTGGGCTATTATGCAACACTGAGAGCTGCTCATGAATGACAATTACAGAGGCTACTCGAACTCAAGCAGCAAAGTAAGACGAACTGCAATTTCATGAACAATGAAACAGAGAACAACTTTGAAACAGCAGCTCCTCTCCGAAGGACAGGATGGCTGCAGCAGACATATGCAACATATTTCCCACAACAAATATGATCCAATGTCTACATGTTCTCTGTAGTATATTTATAAATGTGTCTGTTGCCTAGTGAAATTGTATGAAATTAATAGAGTATTCAAATGTTATGAGTATTCTCTTTATATTGTGTATTATTTAGATACTCTAGTGATATATGTCCTTTCTATCGTGAATTTGAATATAGTTGCCGTTAATGTTGTAACTCATGTCCAATGCTTGAAAACACTGCTGCTTTGACAAAATAATTTCCCAAATTGGGATGAATAAAGTATCTATATTTCAACATAAATCATACTTATGTAGCCTATAGATATCTAAATTCACAGAACACCAAAACATGACCCGTGTCCGTCAGATATCAGAAATATGGATTTAACACATGAGAGGACATACGGGTACTAAAAGGTGTATTGTGTGTATAATAAAGCTCCGCCTGAGAACAGGTGGATCCTCCACACCACTGGGCAGCAGCGGTCCCTGAGACCCGGCAGAAGACTCACCTCAGCCCGCTGAGCAGAGCAGCCTCCCGGTGAGACGCTGCTCAGGAAGAGAAGGATGCAGAAGAGAAGATAGAAAAAGTTGTCAAGTCCGCTGATTAAAACCGATGCGTCTGACCTGTCGAGGTACAGCACACCACTGTATGGAGGGGGGTAGAAGGTCTCCAGCTGGGGGGCAGAGGTATGGATGTCTGACAGTTCCGAGCTGCAGCTCTCCGCGGGATGAATGAATCAGAAACGGAGGGTCAAAGGGAATACTACGGAGCTGAGCTGCTGGAGTCCCGGTCTTGTGCCGTAGGTTGAAGGCTTGACGTAGATTGAAGCCCTGTTCGCGGGGACGCGCAAAGGTGACGTCATCTCGTTTATTGCGCGTTCGCCTAGTTTTCTAAACAGAAAAACGAAACACACTACTTTCTCTCTTTTGAATGATATATTTCCCCATCAGATTAAACAACAAACGGCTGAATAAATAATGTGCATACAATTGCGAGGAGGCTCGTTTTAAGGACACGTTTCTCAGATCTGTCACAATCTTCGTATTGGAACAAACTTCCGTTTTTAAGTGTAGTCCCACTCTGCTATGTTCCTCCTTCCTACAGAACAGACAATGAAAGGATAAGATGTCATTTGTCAGTATAGTCCTATTTCTTAAAACCTTCTCTGTTGTTTAAGCGTCTGATACTTGATAACCACGAATAGTAAGCAATTATATGACGGTAATGATATAACATATGATAATGTCAGACATGTTGTTACAGGCTTGGCCTGTCACTTTAAGAGTAGCAGCCGCAAGGGGTTGTGGGGTTTGGAGTCTGTGGGTGTGTAAAATGTGATGGCCAAGGCGAAGTGCGGAGGTATGAAGAGAGAGACGAAAGTATAGAGGAAGTGGTCAGAAAAGGAAAAATAACTAGTCTGTATTAGGGATGGGCAGGGCCGCCCCTGGCCAACTTGGGGCCCCAAGCGACATTGTGAGATGAGGCCCCCCCCCCTAACCGACAGGAGTGAACTTTTTTTTTTTGGAAACAAAGTAGGCTACTTTGCAAATATAATTCCTGTTTATTATTATTATCAACGGTTACTTTTTTATACAGTGAGGTAAATGGTAAATGTGCATGTATGTCGTTCCAACACATCCTCACTCCCAGGTCGGCCTATGTTGACGTTATGTCAAGTCCCCTGTCGGCTTTTTCCAACGCAAGGGGGGGCCTTAGCGTCCATTTTCAACGCAAGGGGGGGGCCCTTAGCGTCCATTTTCAGCTTTCCGGGATGTCCATATGCTTCTATGGACGCTCATGGAAGCACGGCGTTCGTTTGTGTCGGCTGCCCTTAAAGGCAATGTGAGCGTCCATTCTCATTGGATAACGGAGAATTGTACACCCGGAAGTAAGTATTCCTCTTACTGTCGATTGATTTTACAGTGATATCTGCACTACTCATCGACTAAAAAACACCAGATTATCCTTGTTAATTACACAACATTGATTGGTTTAAATTGTGTGCAATGCTTTTGTATTTTTCCCCTTCGATTCGGAGAAACACATATTTTTTCGGAGTAAAGGATGGCAGAAGACACTACACTACCCAGAATCCCCATCTATCGTTTGGACTACACCATGTGCTCTGTTTGACAAACCCCATGATAGTCCTCAAGCTCTGTGATTGGAGAGTGTGCTCCGAGAGTTACGCCGAGCCTCGAACAGCACTTGAAATGGGATGGAATCACGGCAGACTGTCCAAAACTGGATTTGAACGGGTCCACCCCGTCCCCAGAACTACACATGCTGGCTATTCTGTTTCGCAACATGTTCTCTATCTATGACACGTCTCTACTGGGAGTTGTAGTTTTAAAAGACGTTTTCGTATTTCCCATAATAAGAAGTTGCCAGTATTAAACTGTGTACATCCCTGGAGGTTTAGGGGATAGGAAACACTCACATTTAAAACATATAATTAATAAATGGGTGAAAATTGCTTGTGCCCATAATGGGCAGCATTAATATATATACACACATGCCAGCTAAGGTCAGAAGAGCTTTATTTAACAGCTGGTCTTATTTTTGTGACCCCTGTTGTTAATTGATAACATTACATTACATTACATTAATTGATATGCCTGAAACATGCACTTGTCAAGGTTCAGAGGCACATTTTGCAAATATGGCAGTAGCCATCGATCAGATTAAGATAAGATATACTTTATTGATCCCAAGTTGGAACATTTGCGTTACATCAGCACGTGTAACAGTTAAATATGCAGTGGTGTTTATTTGTAAATCATTTAGTATAATCATACAAATTCTGTGATTTATATTCAACAATTCTGTGTTCTTTATTTATTGATTGTTCAATACCGGACAAGGTCGGAGATGAAATATCTACATACATCTTATAAGAGTATAATATATATGTATAATATCAGTTAAAATAAGTGCTTCAACATAGTTAACATTGCTGGAGGTATGCACAAATATTGATAGATGTCTTGTAATGCACTATTGAGGAACCTGCGACCCAAGTTTTTCATTCAATGCATAACTACACCATAGTTGTGTAGGCCTATATGATATGTCAATAAACCTTGAAAAAAATCATGAAATCTTGAAAGGGATGTGCAAAATAGTCATTATATACAGTCTTTAATGAACTATTAGTAGAGAATAACGAGTAATGAATATACTTTATAGGGATCCTATTAATATCTAATAATAAAAATAATGAAATTCAATAACATGCTTTAACCACTAGGTGTCCCTTTATATCAGCTGTGCACCTTTATGGTGTAAATACAGCCTATCTACCAATTGGATCAAATATAAAAGTCAGCCGAATTAGTGTTGATACTGCAAGGAGACGTATTGTGTGAAAAGAAATATAAGATGTTGTTTAATGGCTGATATATTTATGATCCACGTCACGTTTTCAGTTCCTCATGTTTGTCTAGAAGTCTTCTCATCAGGGCTCTATAAATACAGAACTACGGCAGATATGTAATATTTAATGCAGCCGAACCGTGTATTACAATGCCGTTATGTGATGACTTTCAAAGAGAAAAGCAAGCACACTCGGAATAAAGTATTATTTAATTTGTTTTAAATGTTATCGGTCTGTTTCCGGTATTTGTTAATGACGATGTGCTGTGAGATGTGAGACTGGAATTGCACAGGGGAAAATAACGTAGGCTATCTTTAGATGCGGATTTTGTTAAACTAATATGTTTGCGCTGTGGACCAACACTATACATTGACGGGGAAGGGGGTAGCAATAAATATAACACCATTAAACAGTTACACAACATAACAGAAATAATATCGATAGCAGCGTCCCTAGCAACCACCTTGGTAACAATGAAAACCTTATGGACGCAATTTCCTGAAGTAATCTTCGTAATAACTAGCAAACTAAAGATCATGTACATCCACTGCACAGATAATCTGAAATAACAACTCATATTTCTCGCATCAAATGACATCAAAACGCATTTTAATGGCCAAACTAACTTTAAAATAGGCATTACATCCACACGCCTTTTCTCCTCCTTATCTCTTTCATAACTTTATTTACAGTTTTTCTCGATTGCTAACACACTAAAAGTAGCCTATACATAAAGCACAATTATTTTAACTGACACTCAAAGAGCAAAACATCACTCAAATCTCCAAAACACGTTTTCAGCTTTTCACACAATTTGCAAATCAACATGGCACTTTTTGCAAACCACTGCACACGTTTCTCCACGTAAGACACAGGAATCTGACATAAAGTCACGTGTTAGCACATACATAACACTGATATTCAAAATGCCTCACACATGGACCAATGATCAAGAAACACGTTCCACCTGACCAAACACCTGATACCATAATTGTTGGCTCATCAATCAGGATGTTAGCACTATAAAAACACCACAGGTGAGTACTTTCTTACAGCAACAATGGAAGCCAACATGGAAGCAAGAGCAAGAGCTGGGCTGAGAGTGAAAGGAGGAAGAATGAGAGGTAGAGCTGGAGGGAGAGGACGTGGAAAAAGACAAATACTCTATAATGAAATGAAATGTTATCAACCATGGTTTGATGATGAGAGAGGCTGGACAGAGGGTTCAGCCTAATCTAAGCCGATGTACTGTTGCCTCTGTAATCTGGACACTTAGACTTGATAACAGGTTAGTTACCAGTTGTTAGCTCTGCATAATTCATGATATATCAGTGCTTATATCTGTTGTGTGAAACGTATTTACTTCATTACTGTAATTGAATTGTTGGCATGTTACATACTATAACTGTACAAACATCCTGCACAATTTACTGTGGTAAACTTACTGTTATGCAACACAGACACTGACCAACCACTATATATTTGTTGTTTATCTGAAGGACTGAGAAACAAAGAGGTGCAGGTGGAAGGCTAAGATTTCCAATGAGGCACAGGAAGCAGCGCTACAAACTGGGTGTTGGCAAACAATGCATCACACTTATGGCACATTTCCACTGCAGCGGGGTAGCCCCGTTTAAGCATCCCTAACGGCCCGTCCACACAGCGGCGTGCGTTGAAGCTTCCAACGCTTCTGCCCATTCACTTTGAATGGGGTGACGTCACTTTTAGCCGAACTGCATTTTGGGAAGCAACGTGGAGCGTTGCTGGCGTTGCTGGCTTCAAAAGTTGAGCAATGTTCAACTTTTGACGCCTCGACGGAGGCGTCAACCAATTAAATACCGTTTATGCAAATCTGCCAGTACAAGCGCTAGCCAATCAAACCGCGTGTATGCTGGGAGAGACTACGCAGGTCATTTCCTCATATTCCAAAAAATGGAGGGAAAATTCATTGTAGCGGTAGTGAATCACCCGGTGCTGTATGATCAGTCTCTGTTGATTTACCGGGATACAAACCGGAGAGCGAGGCATGGAGGGAGGTGGCAGAGACAGTGGGTGAAACTGGTAGGTTTTCGCCTGTTTGGGGATTTTATATCCAGTTTACTTCGTTTTAACATTACTATTACTTTGTATGTCGGGGCGGGAGATTCATGTGATTGGTTGTTGGTCGCGTTGCTCGCAAAAAATCCCCAAGCTTCAGACACACCCACCGCCAAGCGTCAACTTACGCCGCTGTGTGGACGGGCCGTAAGCGTCCTCGCTCAGGCCTCGGGCTGCCTCGCTGGCCGTCCGAGGCCGTGGCGCATTTCCATTACAGTTTAGGACCATGGATGTATAATAAGAACTGGATACAGCGTGGGAGGCGGGGCCTCATTCATTCCTATGAGAGTTGCTCAATGGCGCATGATGACAAAATGGCCCAACTTTTGAGAGAGCGAAACGTCACAGATTACCCGGCATGCCTGAGAAGTACTAGTATGTGCACTCATAGAGCATGCACAACTTTAACCACGCCGCCCAAAAGGCTCGTTCACATTAAGCACGTGAATTTGCGTACACGTAACAGCACCGCGCGTTCATGACAGCATGGTACTGGATTTATATTAACGAGGTGGCAGTTAGCAGCTAGCAGCTAGCGGCTAGCTAGTAAATTATGCTAAGTTACACATCAATCGTTATGTACTTTTATATTACGCTGACATCAGGATCTAGTGATATCCAAGCCACACAGCTTCATTTAGCATGATACTTGTGTGGGTTGTACATGAAACCACTTGGTAATATATACAAATGTATATGTTGAAGCCTGTTATGATCAATTGTGAGTTAAAACGTTATCTAAAAAGTAAAGCTGATGATGGATTACTGTGGTGGAGTTAAAATAACAATAGCCTATTTCTTTTTGAAATGTGATGGAGTAAAAGGATAGTAACTGATTAGTCATGTTAAGTAGCCCACAAGTAACTAAAACAATTGCAAGTGCAATAAGAAGCTACAGGAACGTTAATCTACGTCGGTAATATTAACTTTATTTAATGCAACATTTATGGTACAAGATTTACATCATACAGCCCATGTAGTATAATATTTTACAAATTATGAATTACAACAAACATGTGCAATATATCCATTATTACAGCTCCGTGGGCTGGCAGTAAGGCGATATGGTCCGTTGTTATTGTGCATCCATGGGTAAAGAGAAACTCATGTAGTATTGAAAACGTAACATGAACGTGCCGGGCAGCGCGGTCCCGTGGGTTAGATGCGCGTTCATAATGCCGAGGGAAATAACTCTCAGAATAACGTTATTAGCACATTTTTACAACTTGAGGAACGAATGTTTTTAATAAGGGCGATACAAACATTCATACTGGGTAGTTTATTTAGTTAAAAAAACATTATCCAACGAGTTACAGACCACTCTTTCCCCATGTAAGTCAATGGGAAAAAGTGTTTCCGGGCCCAGCAACCTAAAGGAAGTGTAGTACCGCCGTTTGACCAGCACGAATATTCTCATCAGACTCCGGCGCACTTCCTGGGGGCTTGTTTAGGACCTGGGGTAGCAACGCAGTGTAGGCGGGGCGATCGGCTTTTTGGGCGGAGCGACGCTGGGTAAAACTGCAGTGGCGTCATCTTCAATGCGACACAACTCACAAAACACACACAACAATGGAGGATGTGGAAGCGATCGTTTACTTGTTTCTTGTGAAATCCATGGTGCTGACATGCTGTGCTCTGCATAACCTCTGCGAGAGTCATGGAGAGGACTATGATTCTGGGTGGAATGCACCAGCAGAGCCTGGGGTAGCAGTGGCTCAAGGTGCAGAGGAGGAGGGCACTGACATCAGAGAGGGTTTGATGCGCTACCTGAATACCTAAATATGCATTTACCCAGGGGGCAAAACCCAATTTTTTTAGGAAATCAGACATGGAATGTTGTAAAAGGTTGTCCACCAGAAATGATATCTAGGACCTTCAAGGATCACAACCTGGGTGGACAACCCGGTCAACTAGCTACTGGAAAGCTACAGTGAGGGTCCAAACAATGCAACCCTTATATGAAAAAAAGTCAAAGATTCTGTCTGGATCAGATGCCATCATTCTCTTTCTGATTGAATATCTCTGTGACAGTTCATGGTAAAGACAAACTGAGCCAACATATTGAAAGAGCAGAAAATAAGCTTTCAGGTGATGCCTTGGTTAAGCCTGTTCTCAATAAGGTCACTAGATGGCGCTGTGCCTTTGTTGTCTCTCCAAAGCAAAATCCATTGCAAGCAATGCACTTGTGGTCCTCTGGATTGTTTGCTGTGTTCAAAATGGGTAAATATACTTAAAAGATTATTTCTATATAACATGTTGAAGGGTTTACATTAATATACACGAGGTTTTCTGCCGATGCTAAGTTGAATTGATTCAATGTTTACAGATGTTTCAGTTTACAGACTGAAAAGCTAAAGGCAGCGTAATTCAAAATGGCCGCCACTTTCTTTGCAAAACCCTTTAATTTAAGGTTTTCTATGTTATAGGCAGTGGCGGCGGGTCATTAGGGGCAGGTGGGGCACAGCCCCACCTAGTGTCAGAAGAAAGTATTACAAATAATGATTACAAAAAAATACTAAAAAATAAATAAAAAAACATATAAAATATATTTTAAGGTCATGTTTAATAATCTGATTCGTCTGTACATTTCTGTTTTAGTCTGTGTTCTTCTAATTAGTGTCTAGAGTGCCGTTTTGAGCTGTTTAGAACCATGTGGGACAAAACCCGATCCTGCCCCTCCCTCTCACAGTCTAAGTGAACGGTGATTGTAAAAACTACACTGCGCATGCTCAGAGTATTTTTCTATTTAATGTGTGTGGCAAAAAAATAATGACCGTAGGGGCATAGTGCTCCCATCCCCACCATACGTCATCTCATATAATTCAGAATTGATTGGCTGTAAGTACTCACGTGTGCAGTGCTGCGAAACGTCACGTGTAGTTTGAAGAGGAGACGAGAGAGCAGCATATAGCTAACATCACCAGCGATTAAAAGAAGTAAAAAACTGAAAGAAAATGAATGAAGTTGACCATTTACTGGAGCACACATTTGAGACACTTAGTCTCGGAGAGAAACTGGAGGTAAAGCGCCTCGGTGCCCACCATCCACCGGATTTCCAAATGGTCCAGACTGCGGGCAAAGTTAAACGTGGGTTTAACGCTGAGTGGTTTGCTAAAAAGAAATGGCTAACGGCGAGCATCCAGAATAATTCCCTCTTTTGCTTTCCTTGCCTGCTTTTTGGTGAAGATCAAGGTACTTGGTCGAGGACAGGTTACAAGGACTTAAAGCATCTTTCGGAGAGGACAATGAAGCATGAGAGCAGCAACAGTCATTTGGAAAATGCCGTAAAATTGGGATTACTTGGAAGGGTGAATGTTGCAGCTCAGATTGACAGCGCCTACAGACGCGGCATTGATTCTCATAATAGGAAGGTGGAAGAAAACAGGTACGTGCTTGGTCGGATCATCACCTGTATTAAACTGTGTGGGAAATGTGAGACAGCACTGCGGGGGCCACAACGAGTCGGCGGACTCTCTGAATCCAGGGATATTCAGGTCAATTTTCGAGACAATGTGTGAGGGCGATTCCAGGCTTCAACGGCACTACGAAGCTCAGCTTGTTTTCAAAGGGACATCAAGCACCATACAGAATTAACTCTTGGACTGCATGTATGATGTGTACAGGGAGGAAATAGCCAAGCAAGTGGACAACACATCATTTGTTGCCGTTCAGGCCGACGAGACAACCGATGTCTCCTGTAAATCGCAAATGGTGATTGTGCTGCGATACATTATGCCTGACCTCACAGTTACAGAGCGTTTTTTGGAGTTTGTGGAAGTAAAGGACAAAACTGGTGTAGGTCTCTCTAACAGCATCAAGGCTGTTCTGGAACCCCTGAAGCTGAAAGAAAAGCTAATCGCTCAGACCTATGACGGGGCGGCCGTCATGAGCGGTAACGTGCGCGGGGTACAGACGGTGATGAAGGAGACGTACCCAAACGCTCAGTTTGTTCACTGCTACGCCCACCAACTGAACCTGACCCTGCAGCAACTGTGTTCAGCAAGGATGAGCATCCTGAAGATTTTTTTTTGCAGATCTAACTGCTTTTTCCACTTTTTTCTCCGGTGCTCCAAAACGTGTTGCGCATCCCACGGCCACCGGCTGTGAGATGGAACTTTAAAAGCAGAACTGTGAATGCGGTTTGGGAGACCCGAGATGCACTACTTCAGTGTATGAAGCATATACGCGCACAACCAGGATGGGATGCGGTCACCATAAGTGAGGCATACGGCCTGTCAAAGAAACTGCGGGGACCGAGCATTTATGCAGCTCCTGGAGTTTTTTTCGTTGCTTATGCCAGAAGTGGATGTTCTATACAACACTCTGCAAAAACGAAGCATCGATGCACCTGGGATCAACAGCGCGCTCTGCCGTTTCAAGGAAAATGTTCAGAAAATGAGGCAGAAAACTGATGCATTGGCCGCCACTGCTCATGATGGAACAGACGAGCCAGGCCGACGAGTCAGCAGCACAGCGCCGGTGATGAAGGAGGCTTGTGACACAGTCATCTCACAGGTGGAACAGAGGTTCTCACAGAGTGACCATTTGATCGCTGCAAAGCTTGTTGACAGCTCATTCTTCCCACAGCATGTCCTGTCATTTCCTACACCTGAGCTTGACTGCGCCGTGAAACTGTGGCCTGCGTTGGGAAACAAGGACAAGTTGAAGTCTGAGCTGACCACGCTCTACCGCCACAGTGAGCTTCACACTGGAAACACTGCCCTGTCTCTGTTGAAATCCATTCACGAGAACAACTTGGAGGAAACGTTTGCTGAGACTGTTATTTTGGTCAAAATAATAGTGACAACTCCGATGACGACATCCGAGTCAGAGAGGAACTTTTCCACCCTCAAAAGGATAAAGACTTTCACTCGCAACACCATGGGACAGCCGCGACTTAACACATTGGCCATGCTTTCAATTGAAAGCCAGTTGATCCAGCAACTACAGGACTTCATCCCCAAAGTGATAGACACATTCTGTCAGAGGAAGGACCGCCGTGCCGCTTTTCTTTTCAAGTGAGCCTTCAGCTTTGGTAAGTTCATTTATGTCATATATTTTGTTGATCTTCTGTGTTTTGCCTCTGCTGGATCGATTGATATTGTGACCTCGATGATGAGTGTCTGTGTTTTCCTTATATTTACAGTCTATGGTGTTTTAATGCTAAAGCATTACGGTTGTTGTTATTGTTAAGAATTACTTTGTGATGGTGACCTTTACTCCATGTATGAAGGTGCATTACTATGACATCCCCACGCTGTGTACGTAAATGTATGCGCTCACAGTGTTGCTCCTGTGGTCTTCAGTATGTAATTTGACACTCCCCCTCTCTCTCTCCTCCCCCCTCTCTCTGTCCCCCCTCTCTCTCTCCTCCCTCTCTCTGTCCCCCCCTCTCTCTCTCTCTCTCTCCCCCGACCTCTTTCTGCCCCCCCAGTTTTGTACACCTAGAAACGCCACTGGTTATAGGACAAGGCAAACTGAGTTAAATGTATCTGGAAGTTGACATTAAGTTCAACTTAATGTCAAATCAATACCCTTTTATTATTTGTGCAAATCAATGTCTTTGTTTTTGTGAAAAATATCCTATTTTGATCATGAAATAAACAAAATTCCTGGTGGCAAAACAATTATTTCACATACTCTCTTCCTAGTTATAACTACAAATAAACAGATATGATCAGAAGTTGAACACAAAATAGCTAACAGCACAAAGTTAGAAGGTCATGCACCAGGTTGAAACGGATGGTGTTTACATCCCAGAGACCATGATGAAAAACAGCGAGATCCCCCATGTGTTTGCTATGGACAATCTGGACTGGAAGAAGAAGACACTGGAGGGTGGGTGTTTGAATGCCACCACTGCAATCATAATTGAAAACCAAAAGATTGTGCGGGTCCAGGAGGGTGCCAGATTCCCCACTTCTACCTCGGACAGAAAGAAGACTCTCTCTGATGTTACTGACCTACCTGCTCCCATGTGACACGTCTCAGCTAAAGACAGGCAGAGGTCCAGGTCACTTGAGCATATTGAGAAGCTAGAGAGTCTGGATACTTCCTCAGATGGCACAGCTGAAGACCTGTTACTTATGTGGCATCTTGCAAGAATGGTTACAACTTCAGAATTGATGGATGCTCCTCCTGATGCAGAAGCAGGACTGCCTGGCTTTTCTGCCTTCTGTGCAGACCTCCACCCACACAGACCGGCCAGTATCATTGGCTATCTTCCTCTCATCCCAGCATCTCTAACTGATCCTGCTGTCCTCAAAGAAGAAATGAAACGGCTGGTCAAGACATCGCATGCACTGGGAGACAAGTATACCATTATCATTGGAGATCAGGCTACATATAAACTCGCAGTTGTCATCAGATACACAAGCACAGAGATGAGTTCTGCAATGTAGTCCTGCTGCTGGGGGGATTTCACCAAGCTCATAACTACATTATGTGAGGGAAACTTCTGTGTAGCAATGCAGTGGGAGTCACCGACTCATGAAGGAGACACGGGGAGAGCAGGAGCTTTGATGTCAAACACTGATGGTTTATTAGGATTTTCGGCCAGAGAATTCACATCACAAGTCACGAGCCAGAGGTTCTGACTTCACGGGAGAGTTGCCACGTATTTGAAGAGATAGCCTAAACAGCTGGGAACACTGAATTACTTGCGTCTGACACTTATGGCCTCGAAGATTACACACCTTGGAGTCCACAAACACCGAGAAGGAAGTGTTCCAGCGTTCTCACAACAATAAACCATCTGTGACCGAGAGTTGCCCGGTCATAAAATGGGAACAACAACATATGGCTGAAGCAGCCCCTTTCCTTAAGGGAGATAACAGACGTCAGGGTTGGTCATAAACGTCAAAGGGCAAAAAGGATATATATCTAGGAGTCCAGGAGAATTATTCCCTAACACATGAAGGCTGTTTGCAAAATCATCAGGGATGCAGGTGCAGAGGATATTCTTGTTGCAGCTGGTCTGTTTCAGGAAGGGAATGCCAAGAAGATGTTTGGTGAGAAGGCTGACTACTACCAAACCATGCATGCTCTCAGGATCCTCAGTGAGGCCATGTGGCGCTTGTACTGGCAAGCATTTGAGGGATGTGCAGCAGACAGAGAAACACAACACTAGCAGTCACAAGTAGAAAATGTTGTGAAAATGTTGTTTGAGAAAGACACCACTGCTACTGAGAAGTTGGTGATCATCCAGATGTCACGTCCACATATATAAATCCTAAAAGAACAGATGTTACTTTTCCAGGAATCTCTGCAGTTTTTTGGTCAATCTTTCTGGAGATGTCAGACATTCTCCACAGGTTCATCTACTACCAGCGGGAAGGTTACTGGGCAGGAGATCTCTGTGAATCAGCACGGATGCTACCTTACCTCACTGCAGCAGGACACTACAAATATGGGCAGCAGTCTTTGCATCTGTATTTGTCTGAGATGAAGAAACTGCCAGAGACAGCCCCTGAGGCACATGAAGCACTGATGGCAGGTGCATTTGTTGGAAGGAGAGCAGATGGCAACCACAATGGTGTCTCTCCTGACATGCTTCTGGAGCAGACATATAATGCAGATGCCAAGGAGGCAAGTGGTCTGGATGGCATTACACTCAATCGTGCTGCCAGGATGAAGTGGGTCTACACAAAACCACTCACTGCAGCTATCTCTGCAGAGCTCAAGTCTATGCTGCACCTCCATTCCTCCAGCCCCCACCATGAATCTGGTTGGAGTCATGTCAACAGGGATGCAGAGATGGTAGTCAAGGTCATGGCAGCAGTAGAGACCAAACCATTCACGACAGCCACACCATCCCTGATCAATATATCTACTGGTGAGTGTGCAGATCCCACAGTCAAGGACAACCTGAGTGTGAAAGCAGATGGTTTGAAGGCATTGTCAGAGTCACTGTCCAGTGACCAGAAGAAGACAAGTGTTGTAAAGCTAAACACCTTCCATACACAAAACAGGATGAAACCAAAGAAGTCTGGGAAAACCTCTTCACCTGGCAAGAGCAATGAAGTCACTGCCCTTCTGCGCATGACCCAGATCATTGCCAGTGGTGGAGAACTCAACATTGTTGACTTCATAGGCAACCACAAGTGCAGTGACCTTCCCCCATCCCTCTTCCAGGAAGATGGCAGAATGAGTACAGGGACCAAGACGAGCCTTGTGAAGATCTTGAAAGAGAAAACCAAAGTAAGCAGCATCCCTGATCTGCCCAAACACTGCCTCTAGACAGCAGTAGTCGTAGATGCCATGTCCGCCATACAACACCGGTCTTTCTACACAGGTGAAGGATTTGGAGTGATCGCTGAGCGATACAGGCACCTGCTGCTGATTGATGTGCCTCATGGCACTGACATCATACACTTCTGTTGTGACAAATACAGTACAACCAGCCTCAAGTCAGCTGAGCAGGAACAGAGATATGCCAGATCCAAACCAGCGAAAGTGTATGAAGTCAGTGAGCAGTACACAGCTCTGGATCCAAAGGAGTTTTTTGCAGTGTCTGCTAACAAAGCAAACCTGCTGAGCTTCCTTTGTGAGAAGTGGTGTGCGGATGAACAACTGGAACCTGGTCTTGGCCCAACTCATCTCTACCTGAGTGGTGGATTCAAAGAAGAGACTGTGGTGCTCACAGCATGGTCTGTTATGGATGTTCCTGCTCTTGAATCAACACAGCAGGAGGCTGACACTAGGATCTTAATCCACACTCTCTACAATGTCCAGAATGAGGGAGTTGACAGAGTTGTCGTATGCCAATGACACGGACATCATATACCTGCCTATACATGACATGGTTGTGGCACTGGGACCTTCACAGTGTTGTGCCAAGCCCTTCATCCACAATCTGAGTGGTAGAGATACCACTAGTTATCCATATTTCACTGGCAAGAGGGCATGGTTCAAGAGCAGCATGACATACCTGCACTTGAAGAGTTTGGTGAGAACCCCGCCGATGCCATAACAGATGACCTCCTCAATCAGGCACGAGACCTCACCATAACTGTATATACATCCAAAGCTGATCACTTTGAGGGTTCTGATCTGGGCAAACTGAGAGCATACAAGTTCCTGAACAACAAATTGACGCTCCTAAAGCTACGACCCCTAACAGAGAATGCATTTTTGCTGCACCTGAAAAGAACGCACACATCGTCAAGCCATAAATCCCCCCATGCACAGAATTTGGATGGTCTCTGGACAATGGATAGTTCCGGTACCATCTACAAAGCCAGCTTGGCCTGTGTCGATGAACAAGACAATCTCATGTGTCTGTCAGAATAAGGCAGTTCCATGCTACTGTACATAGGGTGCCGTTGCCAAGGATAGGCAACAAAATGCAGAAGGATACACACTGCCACACTTGAGAGCAGTGACAGCAGCTGTGACTCAGAAAATGAATAGAAAGCAAAAAGCTTTCTGGGACACTACCATGAATACCACCATGTGTACATTTGTACTGTATATTCAGTGTAGGTTACTTTTCTCCCTTTTCTTCTTAAAAAATGCACCTTTTTCTAGTTCTGGGCCATGTGAATGATTAATTTGTGTTCAACTTCTTATCATATCTGTTGATTTTTAGTTAATAACTAAGAAGAGAGTATGTGAAATAAATGTTTTGCCACCAGGAATTTTGTTTATTTCATGATCAAAATAGGATATTGTTCACAAAAACAAAGACATTAATTTGCACAAATAATAAAAGGGTATTGATTTGACATTAAGTTGAACTTAATGTCAACTTCCAGATACATTTAACTCAGTTTGCCTTGTCCTATAACATAGAAAACCTTCAATTAAAGGGTTTTGCAAAGAAAGTGGCGGCCATTTTTAATTACGCTGCCTTTAGCTTTCCAGTCTGTAAACTGAAAAATCTGTAAACATTGAATCAATTCAATTGGCATCGGCAGCAAACCTTGTCTATATTAATGTAAACCCTTCGATATATTATATAGAAATAATCTTTTAAGTATATTTACCCATTTTGAACACAGCAAACAATCCAGAGGACCACAAGTGCATTGCTTGAAATGGATTTTGCTTTGGAGAGACAAAAAAGGCACAGCGCCATCTAGTGACCTTATTGAGAACAGGCTTAACCAAGGCATCACCTGAAAGCTTATTTTCTGCTCTTTCAATAGGTTGGCTCAGTTTGTCTTTACCATGAACTGTCACAGAGATATTCAATCAGAAAGAGATTGATGGCATCTGATCCAGACAGAATCTGTGACTTTTTTTCATATAGGGGTTGCATTGTTTGGACCCTCACTGTAGCTTTCCAGTAGCTAGTTGACTGGGTTGTCCACCCAGGTTGTGATCCTTGAAGGTCCTAGATATCATATCTGGTGAACAACCTTTTACAACATTCCATGTCTGTAAAATGACTTTGCCCCCTGGGTAATTGTATTATATTCATTGTATTGAACATAAATAAATCTTTTTTTTTTCATATACATGTGTTTGTCAAATGTTTTAAACAAATGTTGTTATCTGAATTAAATATTTGAATTTCAAGCACCAGTAAGTACTGCCCCATAATAAGAACATTTGAGGAAATATCAGATCATGAAAAGAAAATCTTTCTAATAAATTAAACGAATATCAAAGCTAACTATAAACATAAATACTAAAGTGTAAAACACAGCAAAACTATATTCATAAATGCAAGTGTAAAATAGTGTGGACAATTGTAAACATGGATGGAGGCTAAAGTATCCACAACATAAAATAATATATTAAAATATATGTTAAAAGCTTGCTTGAATGGGTTATAGGTTTCTTCTTTTGTTCTCTCGTCTTTGAAATATATAAGGAATGTGTTGTTTGAGTCTAGTAGAACGAGGGTATTACAATTGGGCAATTTCTACTACATGTATTATATATTTATCATGTATTCTTAATACTATTACAAAATAAACATGTAATAATGTTTTAGAGGAGGACCTCAAGCTAGCAAACTCAATTTCTTGCTTTAAATCTCTTAAAACTAATTTTTATCTTATGGGCTTTTTCCTAACTGATGGTGTTTGTTATTGCTTTATAAATTCATGTATGTTTATATCTTCTCTAAATCAAGATTATGTGAATCTGATTTTTTTCGGTTGGGTGCAATTCATTATCAACAAGAGATAAGATAAGTCAAAGAAGTACTTTATTGATGGCAGTATAAAAATACAAAAAAAATGTTGTATCAAAAAGGCATGCCATTAAACAATACAAATAAAAAATGTAAAACTGTATTGCAGCCAGCATAAATATACATGGCATTGTAAAAATAAATATAAAATAAACATTTTAAAGAAAATAAATAAACAAGAAAGTACAAATGTTTCATTTAAAAATTAACTAGATAAAAAATATATAATATGTACAATAACTATTAAGGTTATTTGAAGTATCACGGAGGAGACGGGCTACGTCGGCTGCCACGTCCCCCTAGCACCTCGCCAAGAGTGCGCAGGAAGGCTAGGTTGGAGGTCTCTGCTTGAGCGGCCTCCTCCCTTCTCAAGGCCGCATCCAACTCCCATCTCCGCTCAGCAGACGCTTTGGCCCAGTCCAAGTGCCGTTCCTGCTGGGCCATGTGCTGTTCATGGTGCCGTTCCTGCTGGGCCCGATCCGCTCCTCCTCGTTTCTTCTTGCCTGGGTGAGAATAAGATAATAATTAGCAATAAGGAAAAAACACAGGACAGGTACAGGTCACACAAGGATATAAGAATAACATGTATAAACAGAACAACAGTAAGGTGAACTAAAGAAAGTTCTGGCCCTAGATGTTTACAATGATTGTGAAAGTGAATTACATTATGTCCAGCCTGTTGATAATGAATATAAATATATGTATATGATAGGATGTCACACACAACTGTCCTAGCTGCTTACTAGCGAAGACTTTACTTGTAACAGAGCATTTCCACACAGTGGTATAGCTTATTTTAATGACTGATTATGGATGATCCAAGGTTTAAAAAAAACAAAACACAATTCCAGTCGTTTTGCCATTTCTATTTCTTACCTAGAACCACACTCTGCGGTGTCGTGATGGCACTCGGCGTTGGTGGTTGAGTTGGTGTCGGTTCTTCGGCTGGTGTCTGTGGTCGAGCTGGGGTCCGTTCTGGATTCGATGACGATGTTGTGGACGGAACACTGCCATCACCCGTTGTTCGGGAATGTTCCTCCTCAGTCCTCACTAGTCCCAATGTAATCATCTAGAACAGCAAAATGACTTGTTAATTCCACAAACTACTGCAGCACAATACTAAATAGCAACAACAACTATAGAAAAGAAAAACTGAACGTAAACAATGGCACATATGGTGTTAGCATACAATAGCTTTAGCTAAGGCTATCTGCCTTAGCTAGCTATGTAGCTCTTCGGGGCTCCATAAAAGCATGGGTTGTCGAACATTAATGTAAGGATAAAATAGACTTCTTTGTTAGAAGTGAGCGTACCTTGCAAGTCGAATCACTTCCATTGTTTCCTACCCGCACCACTCGTTTTATTGTTGTCCTTTACTTGGCGATATTCACTCTTCATCTTTTTGAGTTTTTCCCTACACTGCAGGAAAGTCCTGGAAAATCCGCGTTCGGACATCTGTGCAGATTCATCCTGGAACACTTTCACATTTCGAGTTGTTCCGTCGAGCTCCCGCTGGATTTTATCATCCCCACTGAGATTTAGGAACGTCGTCACCTCCTCGGTCGACCACGGTGTGCTTTTCTTCGACGTTGCCATTTTTGTAGCTCCTCTATGGGCATAGATATGTCTCATAATTATTTGTGTGAACATAAAAATAATTTGTGTGTAAATATGTGATTTGTAAATGTAAAACAACATCCACAAATGCATTTAAAAGATTTGCAAACTCACAAATATATTTGCAAGTGTAAAGCGGATCTGCAAATACGCTAAATATGTTCACAAATAAAAAAAAGATCTGTGAACATCTCTTTAACATTTACACCTTTCGATTAGGCATTTGTGAATCCATTTTGTATTTGTGGACCAAAAATGCGCTTGCGGGTCTCAAATCTCTGTTCACGGATCTCAAATCTCTGTTCGCGGATCGTCTTTTTACACACACGGAATTTTGAGACATATTTTCCGCCGGTCTCGCTAAAATCTACTCGTGTCACTCGGTTATTTTCGGAAACCACGTGATGTCCTGCTGATGGCGACATTTCCGCATGATTTCAAAGTAAGAGCATGGTGTCCCGGGGGAGCAGCTGGCAGCGAAACAGCTGTTTCGCTGCCAGCTGCTCCCCCGGGACCCGAAAGTGGCGTATAGCCTGCACTTCAACATCAACGAAAGTGCTCGATATATGCTATATTGAATCAATAACACAAACTAACTGTATCACTATAACATGATGATGATGGTGATGGTGATGAAGAATGCATCTAACGTTCCGCTGTTCATTATAATACAAAAACAGAGCATTAAACAAACCATCATGCTCTTACTTTGAAATCATGCGGAAATGTCGCCATCAGCAGGCCATCACGTGGTTTCCGAAAATAACCGAGTGACACGAGTAGATTTTAGCGAGACCGGCGGAAAATATGTCTCAAAATTCCGTGTGTGTAAAAAGACGATCCGCGAACAGAGATTTGAGATCCGTGAACAGAGATTTGAGATCCGCAAGCGCATTTTTGGTCCACAAATACAAATTGGATTCACAAATGCCTGATCGAAAGGTGTAAATGTTAAAGAGATATTCACAGATCTTTTTTTATTTGTGAACATATTTAGCGTATTTGCAGATCCGTTTTACACTTTCAAATGTATTTGTGAGTTTGCAAATCTTTTAAATGCATTTGTGGATTTGGTTTTACATTTACAAATCACATATTTACACACAAGTTATTTTTATGTTCACACAAATAATTATGAGACATATCTATGCCCATACTCCTCCGTTTACAAAAATGCTGTTTATAAAAATGTTGCAAGCTTGCTTCTAGATATATATGCGACACTAGGGATGATCTTGCACGCGATCTTGTGACGATTCTCTCTGACCAATCAGCAGTCGAGAGTGTTGACGTCACTAGTTCAGCCCTGGCCCTGGCCTGATAGAACCACGATTTTATGGGGCTGGAAAAAGAGAGAAGGTCCTCGCTGCGGAACGCGAAATGGGGCGGGGTCGGATAAAAGGCGGGGTTGGATGTCCGACCCCGCCCAGAGAAGAGTTACGACATCTGCGTTCGGTTCACTCCAATGGACCAGATTTTTACAGCAATGGCGGATCGTGGAGCCTCTCAATAGTTCCCCGGAAGTTAGCTTGCTGCTAATTTCCGGGAAACTATTGAGAGGATCTGCGGCTAGCAGCGCAGTAGAGTTGTAGCATAATAGACCGTTCGTAAACGAACTTTTAAAGGTAAGAAGAAGACGTTTAAAGATTTATATTGCGGATATTATCAGAACATCTGAATCAAATTAACTACACATGTGTATTAAAGGATGTTAGTGGATTATCCCTTCAATCAGTATATTTAACGTTTACAGATAACAGATTAGGCTAGGATGCCGGATAAAGTTAGCAACACACGTTAACCACGAACAGCCTATTAATCCGTTCTCCTCATGTTATTTCCTCCAACGTTGTGGAATTAGAGAAAAGGGGCTTCTTAAAGTGCTTTTATCCGGGGTGGAGGGAGTTACATATAACATTGGGGCGTGTGATTGTAGTGGGTGGAGGTGGTGAAATGAGGATATCCATTTTGGAGTTCAAGCTAGTATAATATAGTTAACGTTACACAATAATAAGGAAGAGAGCTATTTTTGTGATACATCGCTATTGATATGGATTTAGAGTGCATATTTGAGACTTCCAAACAGTAAACAAAAACGTAACTTATGGGTGAGTGTTTTTAGCAGAGCCATTGTGATTCTGTTGATTATTACCTGTCTGTATTATGTTGCAGCTCAGCTGATTTTGGATTGATGGCAAAGGGAGAGGGACTTAAGTGAGAGTGAAAATACAAGGTAAGTTTCAAATGGTCAGCAATTTCCCATCCTATAGGTTGCTAGATGTATCTAACCCTTTCTCCTGTCTCCCTCTTTCAGCACAAGAACCCCAGGGGGATTCGATGGAGCCTGAAGACCTGCAATGAGACCCTCACCCTGCACCTGAGTCTCAACTCCCAGAGTTTTACAAGCCTCTCCCTGTTCCTTATTTTGATTAAACAGACGTTAAGCTTCCCAATGGTATGGTCTTCGTTTTGTGAAAAATATGATTACCTCACATATGTTGTTGCTGTTGTTGTCTTTTGTGATAGTTAAATTGCTCCTGCTGACTTGAGCCAGACATTCTTTCCTCCTCTCTGTGTCAGTGGGGAAACCTTACATTCATACTCCTTTCTCTGAGCTTTCTCTGATGACTAATAATAGTTTTAATAATTGTAAATGGCCATTGGTCACACCACCAGTTTGTTTTACTGTAAACTTGGAGGAAGTTAGTAATTATGATGCACACTAATTTAGTTTGATTCCTGGATTCCTACACTGTGTGTGTGTGTATATGTGTATAGAATCTCACCTTCTTCATGAAATAGGGCATACCAAGACAACGGGCCTCCAACAACTGTGGGGTGTTTGTGCTCATGGTATGGCTCATCTGATGAATTTATCAATCTTTTCTTTACAGTTTTGCCATTAGTGTGTAATGTTTTTTTTACTCTTGAACAGTATGCCCTCTACTTTGTGATGGAGTCAGCTTTTGATTTCAGTGAGGTAGGCCACAGAGATACACTTTTGATCAGTCCTTGTGGTGTTCCCTTTTCATTTTAATATGCATCTTTTTTTGCACAGTTGGACATGGAGCATTTAAGGAGATGGTGGTGCATGCTACTCATTGACAACTTCCCCGTGACGTAAGTATTCTTACCGCGACAATTTTTTTGCATGTGTCATCTTGAATATTTTATTGTATTGTTTTTATGTCTTATGACAAATTAAAATGAAATTAAACAATAAACCAGTTATGTTTGTTAACAATTCCCATATCACTTGTTGTCACTGATAGATTAGAAGGCAGAAGATTAACCAAAAGACGACTGGAGAGATAAGACTGCGAAGAGTCCCAGGGTAAGTAATCATGATGACCCACCCAAAAGAAGTAAAGTCGTAAAGGAAATGGCATTCTGCAGCGACTTTGGATGGGTATGTAGACTGTAATTTACTACTTAAAATCTCCATGGATGTGCTCCACAGCCATACATTTTGTTGCTTCCACCTCTTATTCAAGGGGGCAATGTGTCATGATGCAAGTACAACTGTTTTACCATGCAGTAGTAATTCCTTTTATCTGGTGCAGAAATTCTTGTCAGCTCTGAAGAGGAGGATGGAGTACGTGATATGCTATCTGTTATACCTTACAGGAAATTCACAGCACTTCCTTCTGTTCTTCTGCAGCGAATGGTAGAAAATGGCTGAAAATATTTTGTACCACTGATTTAGATAGTGTTGCATGTGCAAGTTTGTGTGCGTCATAATTACACATTCAAAGCATCTTGTTGCAAATCAGCAGCAGCACTATAAGAATAGTAAATGTACAGTGTAGTAGCAATGCATAAACTATTTCTCTTCTTCCTGTAGGACAGCGTTTCTCAAAGTGTGGGGCACGCCCCACTGGTGGGGCGCAGAGATGTGATATGTGGGTCGCGAAATACAAAATACATTTAAAAAAAAAAGTTTAAATGATTTGTTGTGATCATATTCTAAAGATGTTTGGATTATTGAAAAGTATACAGCTCCCTTTCATCTGAGTGTTGAGAGCTGTATCCATAAATTCATGTTGGGCTCAAAGTAGGGCTGCTCGATTATGGCAAAAATCATAATCTCGATTATTTGGGTCAATAATTGATATCACGATTATTAAAAACGATTAACCATTTACTTTGAAAACATTAATTTATTTAAGAAAATAATTTGAAAATATGTTTTTAACAGTTGATTACTACGGAGCCCTGGAGGGTTTATAGAGAGAAAAATAAATAAAACGTGGCCACGTTTTACTTTCTCGTGCGCACGCTTTAGTAACTCGTGCGCACGAGTTACTAAAGCGTGTTGTGTATTGTGTGAAAAGAAATGTAAGATGTTGTTTAATGGCTGATATATTTATGATCCACGTCACGTTTTCAGTTCCTCATGTTTGTCTAGAAGTCTTCTCATCAGGGCTATATAAATACAGAACTACGGCAGATATGTAATATTTAATGCAGCCGAACCGTGTATTACCATGCCGTTATGTGATGACTTCCAAAGAGAAAAGCAAGCACACTCGGAATAAAGTATTATTGTATTTTTTTTTAAATGTTTTCGGTCTGTTTCCGTTATTTGTTAATGACGATGTGCTGTGAGATGTGAGACTGGAATTGCACAGGGGGAAATAACGTAGGCTATCTTTAGATGCGGATTTTGTTAAACTAATATGTTTGCGCTGTGGACCAACACTATACATTGACGGGGAAGGGGGGTAGCAATAAAGATAACACCATTAAACAGTTACACAACATAACAGAAATAATATCGATAGCAGCGTCCCTAGCAACCACCTTGGTAACAATGAAAACGTTATGGACGCAATTTCCTGAAGTAATCTTCGTAATAACTAGCAAACTAAAGATCATGTACATCCACTGCACACATAATCTGAAATAACAACTCATATTTCTCGCATCAAATGACATCAAAATGCATTTTAATGGCCAAACTAACTTTAAAATAGGCATTTTCCATCGAGAATAAAACGAAGTTCGGCCATGTTTTTTTTTCTGCAGGGAGAAATTTGAAGATCACGTGACGTCAAACAGAGCACATGGTGTAGTCCAAACGATAGCTGGGGATTCTGGGTAGTGTAGTGTCTTCTGCCATCCTTTACTCCGAAAACATATTTGTTTCTCCGAATCGAAGGGGAAAAATAGAAAAGCATTGCACACAATTTAAACCAATCAATATTGTGTAATTAACAAGGATAATCTGGTGTTTTTTAGTCGATGAGTAGTGCAGATATCACTGTAAAATCAATCGACAGTAAGGGGAATACTTACTTCCGGGTGTACAATTCTCCGTTATCCAATGAGAATGGACGCTCACATTGCCTTTAAGGGCAGCCGACACAAACGAATGCCGTGCTTCCATGAGCGTCCATAGAAGCATATGGACATCCCGGAAAGCTGAAAATGGACGCTAAGGCCCCCCCCCTTGCGTTGAAAATGGACGCTAAGGCCCCCCCCTTGCGTTGGAAAAGCCGACAGGGGACTTGACTCTGCCTCACAGAGGGTGACTGGCTGTCTACATGATGTGGCCTGCCGACATGGCCACTTTCATACAGATCATACTGTAGTGGAGAGTTAGAGATAACTCAGTGTTGGCACTAGTTTTGTGTCTATCACTAGGTTCACCCAGGTGTGTCGGCCAGAACACCACTTCAGGCCAAAGGTCCAGAATAGAGGAAATGAGGAGCTACGATGAGGTTTGACTTCTTTACTTATTTAGGCATACAGATATTTGTCTGTGTGTGGTTTTTCCTACAAGGGAAATAAACAAAATACAATCAATATAAGATAACTTATGCATACATAAATAATATACATATAGTAATGCCAAACCCTGTAGAAATAATAATCTAGACAAGCTATAAAACAACATGTCTCCCTTCTCTTATAATCATAAACACATTAACATATAATGTCAAACACTCTTTTCCAAGCACACACATAGAGTTAAAGTTAAGCTACCGCTAATGAATAACGTTCCACTTCCGGTTGGCGGAAAGTGGCAGCAGATGCTCTTATTGTGAAACGCTACAGACATGCTACTTCCGGTAGCCGAGTAGCGGAGCAATAAATGAACTGTAAACACATAATATCTCACATTTAACTCCACATAAACATTTATCCACATAAACTACATCCTATTACATTAATAATAGATCTGTGCCACTCAACACGGTGTATATACACCTAACTTTGAGACAGGAGTGCCGACTCACTAGACGAGTGATTTCATGAGCAGCCATAATAAACATGCACGCAGCATGCACCGATCCAACCCAGTCTCACGGCATTTCGTGTTCACCAACACGATTTTTAATCTATTGATTCGTGTTCACCAACACGATTTGCCCCTTTTTTTCGTGTTGCACAGCACGATTTTAAAAGCAATGTATTTCTACTGCTTGCAGCACGTCTTTTTCTACGGTCGGGTCGAGGAAGACCTGAAGCTGTGTGGTTCATAAAAACATGTTCTTACTCAATATCAAGCCACAATTATTGCTTTTATTTTAAATCGTATAATTTCGGACTTTTGTTGCCGTCTGTGAGGAAAATAAATGGGGCTCAGAGCCTCAGAATACTGAAATCTGTATTTTTAAAATATTTTTTTCCTTCTAATTTGTTATTCTTTTCAAAATAACACACTGTTATTTACTCACCAATAATACACAATTATCCTTGATTTTATTTATTGGTTTAATTTCATAATCTCGGGCTTTTTTGGCCTCCGTCAGGAACTGAATTTCAAAATAAAAATAACCGGACCTAGGCATTACCCAAGATCCTCAGCTATGGTTTTAAGCTCGCTTATTGGATGTGTTAGCCGCAATGCATGCTGGGATTTGGTGTTTATATGATATGAAATCCGGAAAACATTTGTGTACCTTGTGTGCATCTAGTGGTTAAAGCACGTTATTGAATTATTGTGTTTGATCAAAAATATAGAAATATAGAATATAAAAAATCAAGAAGATACTATAAAGTGATCTCTACAATAAAACAGTTTAGTGCAACATGTACAAAGATATTAATAGGAGGAGGTGCAAAACAGAAAAACGAATTAACCTTTATTTAAACATTAAATAACAGATTAAGGTCTTCTTTTAAATAAGAAAAAAACGTTGGGGGTATCTATCTACAGATAAATATTAAGCCTGACAAAGTACTTAACGTCTAATATATTGCTTTCCTGCAATGTTAACTATGTTGAAGCACTTATTTTAACTGATATTATACATATGAATTATACTCGTATGTATGTAGATAGAATAAGAAATGTGCAGAATATGACAGTTTAATGGTGGAGGTACACACATATTGATAGATGTCTTGTAATGCACTGTTGAGGAACCTGTGACCCAAGTGTTTCATTCATTGCATAACTACACCGTAGTTGTGTATATGATATGTCAATAAACCTTTGAAAATCTTGAAACGGATGTGCAAAATAGCCATAATATACAGTCTTTAATGAACTATTAGTAGAGAATAACGAGTAATGAATATACTTTATTACTCGTTTCCATTCATGTCAATTGCAGATACATGTTTAGTCTTCTCAAGCACCAACTATCAAATATCTCTCCTGATTGTTGGCACTTGACAATCACCTTACCTGAATTTTACTCAGGTGTAACTAAAGTCTGATTTAAGGGTTGTTTATATTTCACATAATTAATCAGAATCTGCAAAGTAACTCAAATAAATGCAGTGGAGTAAAAATACCAGCTTAACCTCTGAATTGTAGTGGAGTAGAATTACAAAGTAACAATGAGCTGTCATATATAGCGATTTTCACCCATTTATTAATTATAATAAATAATATATAATAGTTTTACATTTGATAACGCCAATGTGTTTAATACTGGCAACCTCTAATTGTGGGAAAACCGAAAACGTTCAGTAGAGACGTCCCATAGAACATTTGGCGAAACACAACAGCCAGCATCCAGCATGTGTAGTTCTGGGGGGGGGGCGTTCGATTCCAGTTTCGGATAGTCTGGCGTGGTTTCGTTCCATTTCACACAGCTGTTTGACGCTCTGCGTAACCTTACGGGGGACTGTAGTCCTAAACGATAGCTGGGGATTATGGGTAGTGTAGTGTCTTCGGCCATCCTAAACTCAGAAAGGTTGACAATCGCAATGGCGCTCGAAATGTCCCTTATACGTCTGTTTCCGGATATTTTATTTTGAAATTCAGTTCCTAACAGACACCAAAAAAGCCCGAGATTATGGAATTAAACCAATAAATAAAAGCAAGGATAATTGTGTGTTATTGGTGAGTAAATAACAGTGTGTTATTTTGAAAAGAATAACAAATTAGAAGGAAACAAATATTTAAAAAATACAGATTTCAGTATTCTGAGGCTCTGAGCCCCATTTATTTTCCTCACAGACGGCAACAAAAGTCCGAAATTATACGATTTAAAATAAAAGCAATAATTGTGGCTTGATATTGAGTAAGAACATGTATTTATGAACCACACAGCTTCAGGTCTTCCTCGACCCGACCGGAGAAAAAGACGTGCTGCAGGCAATAGAAATACATTGCTTTTAAAATCGTGCTGTGCAACACGAAAAAAAATCGTGCTGTGCAACACGGAAAAAAGGGGCAAATTGTGTTGGGGAACACGAATCAATAGATTAAAAATCGTGTTGGTGAACACGAAATGCCGTGAGACTGGGTTGACCGATCACATGAGCACGGAGACTCTGCATTAAGCTATGGCGTTATATTTGTGCCTCTATCCTGAGCACGCAATGAAAAATGTTGAGCATAGAAAATGCTATTGAGCGCGCACTTGAACATTTTTGAGCACAGAGAAATATATTTTCTCTCATAAAACTCCTGCTCCGTGCGCAAGCAGACCGCTGCACCCGCTCTCTCTCCCCCGCTCGCGCGACCTCTTCTATGGAACGCCATTTGCGCCATAATTCACCCGTTTATTCGCACGTAGTTTTGCGCGGATTAACGGGGAGGTCCGTTTTATAAACGGGGAGGTCCGTTTAAGTTCAAAGTCTCAGTAACCAATCAGTGAAGAGCAAAACCAGACCAAAGCAATCTGTAGATGAAAAGTTCCTGACATTGTGAGGCTGTAAATTGTACGTTATTCCAGATTCAGGGGACTATGTATTAATTTGCCTTTCAATATAATACATATATCAACGAATATAACCTGCCTTCATTGTCTTTTAAAATAAAATCGCCTTACCTTATCTTGCTGAAGTGAAGAGTATTTATGTCTCCTTAAATCAACTTTTAAATGTACTTCTTATAACATGGCATGGTGTAACATATCACAATGTTCAGTCTCTGGTCTTGCTAGAAATGCAATGTCACTCACCTTAGAGCACTGTCTTATGAGATACTTAGCTTAGAAATCAGATTTTTGGAAAACTTAAAAACTCTTGTGAAAACACAGATGTACTCATGTCATTCATTTTTTTTTGGTGTTTCAGATTTGGTTTACCAACGTTTTTGGTTCACAAAAGTAGTGAAACATATGAATTACACTATAGGCCTATATAAATGTGTTGTTCATGTCTAAAATGAAAATTTGTAAATTAGAATTTGGAGTAAAATTGTTCTATCACTCTACTTTCACCACAGAAAAGTTACATCAGGACTGATTCATGACTTCATATTCCATACTGAGGTTCATGTGATGTGTACAAATACAAATTGAGCATTAAAACTTTTTTTTTCAACCAACTATTTATGTTAACATAAGTAATCATCGAAAAATAAGACTTTTTTTCACAATATTAACAATATTATGTTAATGTTCCAAACCCAGGTTATTTGTGTTGTGTTGCTTTACTTTACTCGATATGACTATTTTTCGACTGTTGCCGGGCAGAATAGAAGTGAAAAAAAATGAACAGGTTTGGGCTAAATAAATAAAAAGTCTGCAGATACTTGTTTTTCTCGGTCTATTTAGAGTCACCGTGTAGATCCTTGTAGGTTTTTCTGTGTCTTTTTTTGTAGTAACCAAGTCAGCAGCAGCATTTAGCATTCAACCAATACAGCTCTTGCGACACTGGATTTGGTCATGGGCTGTCTTGTAACAATCTGCTTAAATGTATTTCCCAAGATCATGTCTCACTGAAGGTTACAGTGAAAACACCATTTGTCAGAAGTGGGATTCGAACCCACGCCTCCAGAGGAGACTGCGACCTGAACGCAGCGCCTTGGACCGCTCGGCCATCCTGACTGAAAAAGACAATTCTACAGTACATTTTGCCTGAAAAATAAAACTCAGAAATGCCCATTAATGAACTGGCCCATTGATGAACAGCCCCTCCCACTTCACACGTTGTTTTACCTCCTTCCACAGGTAAAGCAAACTGGAATATCACCTACTTTGATTCAAAAGAAGAAGCATTTAAGAGGGTGCTGTGGCTTAGTTGGTTAAAGCGCCTGTCTAGTAAACAGGAGATCCTAGGTTCAAATCCCAGCAGTGCCTTATTGTAGCACAGATATGCTCTCTCTTTGGCCTACTTGAATAAGTCATAAAGGTTCCAGATACCCAAAGGAGTTCATTGAAACCAAAAAGTTGTCAAGCCTCGGTATTGCAACAATATTTGCAAAAGCTTCTTGCGACACAATATAGTGTCCACTTTGGCACTAAAGAGTTGAGCAATTTAACATTTTCGATAATGGATACTTAGTCTTGTGAACGTCTTTCCTTCGGAATAAGGATGGAAAAGACAAGGACTCTACTGACCCAAAGCTTTTACAATTAGCAGAGGATGGTTTCGATCCATCGACCTCTGGGTTATGGGCCCAGCACGCTTCCGCTGCGCCACTCTGCTCATCTCTTTGAATCCAACGCTGTCAAAAATGTGGACGACGGATTGTTTGAATCTTTGGAGCCTGGGAGAACCGACATTTCAGCAGCTGACGTGTTGTATTTTGGAACCAGGATAGCTAACAGGTGTGTTTTAACCATGTACTGTACGTGTCATTTTAGTGTGTTAGCAACTGAAAAAAACAGTAATCATCGAAAAATAAGACTTTTTTTCACAATATTAACAATATTAAGTTAATGTTCCAAACCCAGGTTATTTGTGTTGTGTTGCTTTACTTTACTCGATATGACTATTTTTCGACTGTTGCCGGGCAGAATAGAAGTGAAAAAAAATGAACAGGTTTGGGCTAAATAAATAAAAAGTCTGCAGATACTTGTTTTTCTCTGTCTATTTAGAGTCACCGTGTAGATCCTTGTAGGTTTTTCTGTGTAGTAACCAAGTCAGCAGCAGCATTTAGCATTCAACCAATACAGCTCTTGCGACACTGGATTTGGTCATGGGCTGTCTTGTAACAATCTGCTTAAATGTATTTCCCAAGATCATGACTCACTGAAAAACACCATTTGTCAGAAGTGGGATTCGAACCCACGCCTCCAGAGGAGACTGCGACCTGAACGCAGCGCCTTGGACCGCTCGGCCATCCTGACTGAAAAAGACAATTCTACAGTACATTTTGCCTGAAAAATAAAACTCAGAAATGCCCATTAATGAACTGGCCCATTGATGAACAGCCCCTCCCACTTCACACGTTGTTTTACCTCCTTCCACAGGTAAAGCAAACTGGAATATCACCTACTTTGATTCAAAAGAAGAAGCATTTAAGAGGGTGCTGTGGCTTAGTTGGTTAAAGCGCCTGTCTAGTAAACAGGAGATCCTAGGTTCAAATCCCAGCAGTGCCTTATTGTAGCACAGATATGCTCTCTCTTTGGCCTACTTGAATAAGTCATAAAGGTTCCAGATACCCAAAGGAGTTCATTGAAACCAAAAAGTTGTCAAGCCTCGGTATTGCAACAATATTTGCAAAAGCTTCTTGCGACACAATATAGTGTCCACTTTGGCACTAAAGAGTTGAGCAATTTAACATTTTCGATAATGGATGCTTAGTCTTGTGAACGTGTTTCCTTCGGAATAAGGATGGAAAAGACAAGGACTCTACTGACCCAAAGCTTTTACAATTAGCAGAGGATGGTTTCGATCCATCGACCTCTGGGTTATGGGCCCAGCACGCTTCCGCTGCGCCACTCTGCTCATCTCTTTGAATCCAACGCTGTCAAAAATGTGGACGACGGATTGTTTGAATCTTTGGAGCCTGGGAGAACCGACATTTCAGCAGCTGACGTGTTGTATTTTGGAACCAGGATAGCTAACAGGTGTGTTTTAACCATGTACTGTACGTGTCATTTTAGTGTGTTAGCAACTGAAAAAAACAGTAATCATCGAAAAATAAGACTTTTTTTCACAATATTAACAATATTATGTTAATGTTCCAAACCCAGGTTATTTGTGTTGTGTTGCTTTACTTTACTCGATATGACTATTTTTCGACTGTTGCCGGGCAGAATAGAAGTGAAAAAAAATGAACAGGTTTGGGCTAAATAAATAAAAAGTCTGCAGATACTTGTTTTTCTCTGTCTATTTAGAGTCACCGTGTAGATCCTTGTAGGTTTTTCTGTGTAGTAACCAAGTCAGCAGCAGCATTTAGCATTCAACCAATACAGCTCTTGCGACACTGGATTTGGTCATGGGCTGTCTTGTAACAATCTGCTTAAATGTATTTCCCAAGATCATGTCTCACTGAAAAACACCATTTGTCAGAAGTGGGATTCGAACCCACGCCTCCAGAGGAGACTGCGACCTGAACGCAGCGCCTTGGACCGCTCGGCCATCCTGACTGAAAAAGACAATTCTACAGTACATTTTGCCTGAAAAATAAAACTCAGAAATGCCCATTAATGAACTGGCCCATTGATGAACAGCCCCTCCCACTTCACACGTTGTTTTACCTCCTTCCACAGGTAAAGCAAACTGGAATATCACCTACTTTGATTCAAAAGAAGAAGCATTTAAGAGGGTGCTGTGGCTTAGTTGGTTAAAGCGCCTGTCTAGTAAACAGGAGATCCTAGGTTCAAATCCCAGCAGTGCCTTATTGTAGCACAGATATGCTCTCTCTTTGGCCTACTTGAATAAGTCATAAAGGTTCCAGATACCCAAAGGAGTTCATTGAAACCAAAAAGTTGTCAAGCCTCGGTATTGCAACAATATTTGCAAAAGCTTCTTGCGACACAATATAGTGTCCACTTTGGCACTAAAGAGTTGAGCAATTTAACATTTTCGATAATGGATGCTTAGTCTTGTGAACGTGTTTCCTTCGGAATAAGGATGGAAAAGACAAGGACTCTACTGACCCAAAGCTTTTACAATTAGCAGAGGATGGTTTCGATCCATCGACCTCTGGGTTATGGGCCCAGCACGCTTCCGCTGCGCCACTCTGCTCATCTCTTTGAATCCAACGCTGTCAAAAATGTGGACGACGGATTGTTTGAATCTTTGGAGCCTGGGAGAACCGACATTTCAGCAGCTGACGTGTTGTATTTTGGAACCAGGATAGCTAACAGGTGTGTTTTAACCATGTACTGTACGTGTCATTTTAGTGTGTTAGCAACTGAAAAAAACAGTAATCATCGAAAAATATGACTTTTTTTCACAATATTAACAATATTATGTTAATGTTCCAAACCCAGGTTATTTGTGTTGTGTTGCTTTACTTTACTCGATATGACTATTTTTCGACTGTTGCCGGGCAGAATAGAAGTGAAAAAAAATGAACAGGTTTGGGCTAAATAAATAAAAAGTCTGCAGATACTTGTTTTTCTCTGTCTATTTAGAGTCACCGTGTAGATCCTTGAAGGTTTTTCTGTGTAGTAACCAAGTCAGCAGCAGCATTTAGCATTCAACCAATACAGCTCTTGCGACACTGGATTTGGTCATGGGCTGTCTTGTAACAATCTGCTTAAATGTATTTCCCAAGATCATGTCTCACTGAAAAACACCATTTGTCAGAAGTGGGATTCGAACCCACGCCTCCAGAGGAGACTGCGACCTGAACGCAGCGCCTTGGACCGCTCGGCCATCCTGACTGAAAAAGACAATTCTACAGTACATTTTGCCTGAAAAATAAAACTCAGAAATGCCCATTAATGAACTGGCCCATTGATGAACAGCCCCTCCCACTTCACGCGTTGTTTTACCTCCTTCCACAGGTAAAGCAAACTGGAATATCACCTACTTTGATTCAAAAGAAGAAGCATTTAAGAGGGTGCTGTGGCTTAGTTGGTTAAAGCGCCTGTCTAGTAAACAGGAGATCCTAGGTTCAAATCCCAGCAGTGCCTTATTGTAGCACAGATATGCTCTCTCTTTGGCCTACTTGAATAAGTCATAAAGGTTCCAGATACCCAAAGGAGTTCATTGAAACCAAAAAGTTGTCAAGCCTCGGTATTGCAACAATATTTGCAAAAGCTTCTTGCGACACAATATAGTGTCCACTTTGGCACTAAAGAGTTGAGCAATTTAACATTTTCGATAATGGATGCTTAGTCTTGTGAACGTGTTTCCTTCGGAATAAGGATGGAAAAGACAAGGACTCTACTGACCCAAAGCTTTTACAATTAGCAGAGGATGGTTTCGATCCATCGACCTCTGGGTTATGGGCCCAGCACGCTTCCGCTGCGCCACTCTGCTCATCTCTTTGAATCCAACGCTGTCAAAAATGTGGACGACGGATTGTTTGAATCTTTGGAGCCTGGGAGAACCGACATTTCAGCAGCTGACGTGTTGTATTTTGGAACCAGGATAGCTAACAGGTGTGTTTTAACCATGTACTGTACGTGTCATTTTAGTGTGTTAGCAACTGAAAAAAACAGTAATCATCGAAAAATATGACTTTTTTTCACAATATTAACAATATTATGTTAATGTTCCAAACCCAGGTTATTTGTGTTGTGTTGCTTTACTTTACTCGATATGACTATTTTTCGACTGTTGCCGGGCAGAATAGAAGTGAAAAAAAATGAACAGGTTTGGGCTAAATAAATAAAAAGTCTGCAGATACTTGTTTTTCTCTGTCTATTTAGAGTCACCGTGTAGATCCTTGTAGGTTTTTCTGTGTAGTAACCAAGTCAGCAGCAGCATTTAGCATTCAACCAATACAGCTCTTGCGACACTGGATTTGGTCATGGGCTGTCTTGTAACAATCTGCTTAAATGTATTTCCCAAGATCATGTCTCACTGAAAAACACCATTTGTCAGAAGTGGGATTCGAACCCACGCCTCCAGAGGAGAC